>NC_142934.1:103956561-103969061 GCF_046866305.1 Octopus bimaculoides | reverse complement strand
TATATATATATATATATATATATATCCATACGGATTTTAAGCATTTCTTTATTCACCTTTTCGCGAGGATTTGCACTTCTATTTTTTATGAAACTTTTAATATCTTTTAAGAACACTCTTACATTGTAAGTAAAATGATGTCATCAATATATACCTTTTAAGATGCTAATATATTTTTATATATTAATATAGTTTTTCTAACCATATACATCTATTATATTTTCATATATTTTTATATCCGTAAATGTTTAACATTTTTCAATATTTTAATGAGTGATACGTTAAATATATTTTTATAATTCTTATAGACCAGTTTATGGCAGAATATATGTTGTATTATTATTCTAACTTGTGGAACCTACCGGAATTATACTCTTAAATATATATATATATATATATATATATATATATATATATATATATATATATATATATATATATTTAAGAGTATAATTCCGGTAGGTTCCACAAGTTAGAATAATAATACAACATATATTCTGCCATAAACTGGTCTATAAGAATTATAAAAATATATTTAACGTATCACTCATTAAAATATTGAAAAATGTTAAACATTTACGGATATAAAAATATATGAAAATATAATAGATGTATATGGTTAGAAAAACTATATTAATATATAAAAATATATTAGCATCTTAAAAGGTATATATTGATGACATCATTTTACTTACAATGTAAGAGTGTTCTTAAAAGATATTAAAAGTTTCATAAAAAATAGAAGTGCAAATCCTCGCGAAAAGGTGAATAAAGAAATGCTTAAAATCCGTATGGAAGGTAAAGTTTCCAGTGATTAGATGGAGGTACTCTAATTTCAAGAATTAAGTGGTGATACTCCGACTGTCGTTTCAAGGGTACCGTACATCATACAATTAAAGGATGATGCTATTCAAATTTTAGACACCGCCTCCTTCATCAGGGAGAATGTATTATTGAAGGGTTCACATCTGATATACTGTCATAATGAGGATTTGATGTTATAAAGACCTATATGTATTAGCAGGAAGAGGGACCTTTACTCGTTGCCTTTTGAAACTTATAACCACTTAATGCTAAAGGAGCTAATTACTGACATGCACCTGCAAACGCACAGAAGGATAATAAGATACGTTATAAACTTATAGAGGATTTAGACCTATTGAATAGAACAATACCATACTCACCAAGAATCCCTCATTTTACTCTGAAGTATCATAAGCCCAGTTTACAATCTAAACCCTCTATCCGGTTAATCTGTCCCTCTAAATCTGACTTAGGTAAGATTAGCAAAATAATTATCGAAAGCATACTACCCCATGTCAAGGATAATGTAGGGCTCCCTCTTTGGAAATCTACTGGTGACATAATCACATGCTTGCACTCCCTTAACGACAGACATCAGTCAATTTTATATATCTCATTGCTCTACATCAATATCACCCATCCTTTTGGGTGAAGCATTAACCTTTGTCCGAATCTATGGAATCATTTCTGCATCTGATATAGACCTAATTTTGGCAGCTAGAAAAATACTCAGATTTAACTGGACTCGAAACACACTCTCAGACTTTTACGATATAACAATGGGCGCTTATGACTCAGTCCAAAAAACAGGCCTTGTGGGCTTCTTTCTTCTCTCGCGATATTTTCCCAACATTTCCGGTGGTCTCTGTAGAGACGATACCCTTTTTGCAACTAAAAGTTTATCCCGTCCGGAGATTGAACTCACTAAGAAATCTTTGATAAAATTCTTTAAAAATTATAATTCAAATATTGTTTGTGAAATGAATAATAAGGTATCCAGCTTCTTGGATGTCACACTTAACCTTAATACTAATCTTCACCATCCATATAGGAAACCCAACCAAACCCTTCAGTACTTCAAGATTCTCTCTTATTATCCTAGGTCAACCCTCAATAGCATGTTAACGGACATTTCTATTAGAATGACAAACTTACCTGCCAATAATCTATTCAAAACTCATGCGCCATATTATAACCAGGCTCTAAATTTATGTGGTTTCAAAGATAAAACATTTTATATCCCCGATACGATATTTAAAATTAAAATTGCCAATCTCTTTATGAGAAATAACGCACAATCTAATACTATGGCCTTCTCTTTAAATAAACCAATTAAATATATTAAAAAAAAAAAATTACGGAAACGCCCCAAAAAATAATGTGTCATTTAGCAATTATTATAAGTATAAATTGTATAACTCCACCCAACATAATGAAACCAAGTATTCAAAATCTAGGAAGTGAGAAATAATATGGTTCGCCCCACCCTTCTCTCTTCAGGTTAGACCATTACCGAACTATTTAAAAAATGTAATCTGTATGTAATCTGTGAAACTTTTGTATTCCACTACACCAAATGTAGGATCGATTATAGCTTCCATTAATAGATCCAATCTTAAACTCAAGAAATCTATCCACCCAAATCTTTGTGTTGCACCTCAAAACTCTAATACCCATACTAGTTCTAATAAAAAGAATACACTAGGTCACCTCCTATCAGCTGAGAGTGCTGTCACCTCGGACTGAAAATTAATGCTGATACAAGAAAAACATAATTGTCGCGTCCCGGGCTCATGCCCACTTGCTTGATACTGTCTGTGCAGAAATGTAATTTATAAGTACTGTGAAGAGATTCCTGTCAGACAGAGAGTAAAGGTTAACATAGGCAGTACTATTTATTTCTAGCATGTATATATGCATATATGTATACATGTGCATATATATATATATATATATATATATATATATATATATATATATATGTGCGTGTGTGCATGTGTGTGTGTGTGTGTGTGTGTGTGTGTGTGCACATACACACACACAAAAACACACACACACATACACACACGTATATATATACGTGTGTGTGTGTTTTGTGTGTGTGTTAAACACATATTTCTGTTTCTGGGAGAAATAGATGGAGATATACACTGACGTGTCTTTTAATTTATACACAATATCATGATTGATGAGTAAACGCTGCTTCATTATACTTTCTATACAAATTACATTCAAGAAATTTTACAATTATAATTAATATAAGTTTAAATAAGAAAATGTTCAATGTAGCAAATGACAATACCTTTGACTCTACAAAATGATTATTCTTTAATATAGGAATATTTAATGTGTGTATATATGCACACAGCACACAGATGTGTGTATGTGTATATAAATGTATATATGTGTACACATATTTATATATTTATGCATGCACATTTATATATTCATAGATATAGGTGCATATATATGTATATATACGGACATATGTAATGTGTGCATGTTTGTGTGTGTATAGGACCGAATGATCTTTCCGAACCATAGGGTCAAGGCGGTGGTATCCCGGATTGTGTGTTGTATGTATATTTGATCACACCCTTAATGGTACGCTAGTCCGTTGAAACAACCTCATTTTTTGCAGTCGGGTGACCTGGAGCAACTAGAATAATCATCGTCCGCTTAGTTGATAACACAATTATTAATGCAACAGATGAACCACGAAACGACGCTCCTACACACACACACACACACACACACACACACACACACACACACACGCATATGCGCGCGTGCACACACACATACACACACGCATATGAAATATAATATATATAATGGTGAGATTATAAAGTCGTTACCAAACTGGACTTAGTGATTTTTCTCCTGACTTTACGTTCTGAGTTCAAATTCGACTGAGGCCAGCTTTGACTTCCACCTTTTCGAGGTCTGATGAAATAACTATCAACTGTCCACTGAAAGTAATGTAATCCACTTCTTCAGCCCTGAAATCTACAGACAGGGTATGTGTGTCTATGTGTGTTTGTTTGTTTGTGTGTGTCTGTGAATGAGAGAGCGTGTAGTATATAAACTAAGTGAAATGTACAATAAAAATTAACTTAATGCATGTACGTTCGATGTGTATAAGTTTCAACAAAATGTAATTTTTACAATAGCGAATGAAAGGGCTATCGTTTTGTACCAATATTTCTCTGCGTACCATACATTTGTCAAAACAGGATCACATTTGCAAAACAAAAGCATAGAAATTTGTTTCTGTAATACCGCGTAATTCTTAATATTTTTGTGGTGTATCATTGGATCTTTTACTAAATTTCCCGGAATTCCTTCGTGGAATATTCATATCGATCCATCTGAAATATTCGATCAGATTTGCATCCAAAGGGAGCGCTGACAACTGCAAAACTCGGATTCTTTTCCATAATTATTCCTGCGATATAATTTGCATGGTTTTTATGCTGAAAAATTCACGACCTACACATTTTTTCTCTGATAAATGGAAGCACATAATTTACCATAAAATCCCTGTGGAATTTACAACTTATGGTGCTCTTGATCCGATGTACAGTTCCTATCACTTTTCTTGACATACAATAACGCGCAGAAACGTGAATATCTGTTAAGTTCTGGTACTCTGTAGATTATTCCTCCCATTGGCGTTCAACGTGCACTGCGAAGAGGCTCAGATATACTAATTACATTTCAATTCATCCAACTGCCAGATATTTGACAATGTGTTACTCTCATGATATTCCTGAGCGATAAAATAAAATTCCACTATACTTCTTTGTTTTTTAAGCGCAACATAGATATATTAGTTGTTTTCAAATGGGATTTTTTAAACATGTAACTAAACTTTTAATATGTAGGATTAACGTTATTGTTTGCAGCACTCACAGAGTTTCATCACTATCCCTGAAAAAATAAAAATAAAATAAATAAACATCACTCCTTCGCAGAACAAACTTCCGAACACGTTTAGCTGGGGAAAAGATTGACTGAGTCACAATCACATTTTTCTTCCATTCCTCTAAACATTTTAGGTATGTTTTTTTTTTAAAGTTCTTTGTTATGCATTTTATATATTTTGTTTCTGTTGACTGTATTGCAATAGTTACCACCAAGTAACACAATTCAGAGGAATGAGATAACCCGGATGATGGCAAAGAAGTTTGAAGAAAGTGCTTTATTTTTCAGGAAGACGGACAGAGACCAGGAGAAGAAAGATAAATAATACGTTAAGTTAAATATCATTGCTTTATAACTGCAGACACATTACTTACGCTAAGCTTTGAAATAACTGCTATATATCTTTGTCTTTTGATATTTTTTATGTTATCTGTTAAGCAGGATAATAAATAGTTATGTGTGTATTTGCACTCGCCACTATTTCTGTGTATTCAAGTGTAAATGTATATGTGATTGCAGATGCATTTCTGTGTGCATACGTATATGGATTCATATGTAAAATTATGTGTAACTATACTGGCAGTGCTCCAGCATGGCCATAACCTAACTAACGGCTGAAACGTCAAGAAGAATACAAGTATATATATATATATATATATATATATATATATATATGTATATGTATGTACGTATACACACACATACACGTACACACACACACACACACTCACAGACACATGCACACATATATATCTTATAAACACTTTACGGAATACATCTCACTGAAGTTGCGTGCGCAGTTTCCGATGTTACATATAAATGCGTATTTGATTGCAGCCGAAATCTAGATTACTTACCTCAGCGGCATAATTAAGCTGATCGTAAGAATTATGTAAATGTAAGACTTACAAGAAATATTGCATCTTCCTTCAAATAATAAAGATTAACAAGTATCAATGAATAATGGATTTCTAATTGAAATGTATCAGAGAAACATGCATAAACATGCATACAGATATCATAACTGATATCATAGAAATGCATATGAAGATATCACAACTGATATGATACCTAACTATATGCAAATATCATAGCAATATTATTCATTTATCGAACAGAAGTTAATATTTATATTGGTATATTATTCAAGTCTGCATATCTCTTATAGCTTTCATATAAATAAGTTGAGATTTAATTAAGCGACAATACAGCATCATATCTGAGATAAATTGATATTTATTTAAAATTAATATTTGTAATTTCTAGCCTATTTTGAGTGTTCGAATGTATGTTCAATACACGCACATTCTTTTTTATTGTTTTATTCATTTACTTGTTTCAGTCATTTGACTCCCGCCATGCTGGAGCACCGCCTTGGGTCGAACAAATCTACCCCAGGATTTATTCTGTGTAAGCCTAGTACTTATTTTATCCATTTCTTTTGCCGAACTGCTAATCTACGAAGATGTATACACACCAACATCGGTTGCCAAGTGATTGTAGGTGGGGAGGACAAAGGGAAACATATATATATATATATATATATATATATATATATATATATATATATATATATATATACATTTACTTTTACTGTTACTTTTTTCAGTCATTTGACTGTGGCCATGCTGGAGCCTCGCCTTTAGTCGAACAAATCAACCCCAAAACATATTCTTTGTAAGCGTAGTACTTATTCTATCGGTCACTTTTGCCGAACCGCTAGGTTACGAAGAAGTAAACATACCAACATCGGTTGTCAAGCGATAGTGGGGGATAAACACTAACACACAGCCACACACACACACACACACACACACACACACACACACACATATATATATATGCGACGGGCTTCTTTCAGTTTCCGTCTACCCTCCCTCTCCTATATTATACCCAACATCTCTCAAATCTCAAATACAGGCTGATCAACCCCTCTAAAAGTGAGGTGGGTATCATTAGCAAACGTTTTCTCGATATTCTCAACTCCGATATCAGAAGGGCTACAGTGTTGACTCATTGGAACTCCAGTGCATCCGTGATCAACTGGTTTCCGTAGTGACGAGCATAAATCAGCATTCAAATACAACCAGTCCTACATTGTCGACTTCCACCCAGCTATACCCAAGCCCCTCCTTCTGAAGGCCCTAACTTTTGCTGAGCAGTACATTAGCATTAGTGATCTTGATATCAGAATTATCATGAATGGCAGAAAGTCAAATCTGGTCCACAACGATTCCTCCTGGGTGAAATCGCTGACATCGTTAGCTTATGCATATTGGGTACCCTCAAGAAACTTAAACTCCCACATAGGTCGGCCCTCTATAGGGACGACGGCTTGGCTATCTCAAACCATATGAACGGCCACGCCATGGATAGGTTCCGGAAGCACTGCCATACGGAAAAAAAAAATTGAATGATTTCTTGTTTCGTTCGAGGTGGTTGTGCATTTATATGATTTTTGCATATGTTCTAGAGGCTTTTGATTTGATTTAAATCTGATGAAAAGGAGACCAATCAACCACTGTTACACCATTTGACAAAAACAAGCCATATAATTTTGCTTCGTTTCTCATCATGATTCAATTACATGACTGGTTGCTAAGATGAATTAGTAGTATGTTATTCTGCCGAAAAATAAAAACAATTTGGAAACTAGTCACATTTTAATTACAGCACAGTAAGACGCTCAATATCTTCCGTTACGTATTGTTCAGTATCAAACTTTCTTTTAACAACATGACATGATCTAGTTGCACCATAATAAAAACTTGCTCAGAGTATATCTTGTACCGGATGTATTAGTCATCCTAAGAGTTGGTTTGGTGTTGGTGGAGGAACATCTACTTATCGCTCAATGTTTGGGCAATCATCTATAATATGGATCATTGTCTCTTCGCTAATATCGATTGGACCTTTAGAGGCGTTATGTTTCGGATGACTGCTTCATTAATTTCCTACTGTAATGTACGTAAAGAGACAGTATCAGGTTTTCGTCCAAGCTGGTTGATTTTTAACGAGGGCGTTGGAGCAAAATTTTCCACAGATGACAAAGTTCGCGTTCAGCAAATGCAAAATTTTGATGATTACAATTTTCATGTCAAGTGTAGTACCGATTAAAAGTTTGTGTCACTACTTTGGTTCATTTCTAAGCAGTTTTCAATTTGCAGATGTTAAACGTCCTCCTTGTGCGCATGTGCAGCATCTTTGGTTAGTATGGAAACAGAGATTTTCGCCACGGTGATGTGTAAAATACTCGCTTCTGATTGGCTAAAATACTCAAATTTGAAAGGCTAATAACTTTTTAATGATGAGTTTAGAGGGAAAATGAATTTCATTTTCAAAATTAGTATACAAAACTTAATCCGTCTACCAAATTTGTAAACAACTGGGACAAAATACTAAACAGACAAAAACAGCAAAAATCAATTACACCACTACTAGTGCTGCTGCTGCTGCGACAGCAATCGCTGCTAAACTAGCTGCTGAGGCTACTGCCGCTGATATGCCTGTAAGAACTGCTGCTGCTGTTTTAGATGTTGCTGCTATTGCTACCATCTTACAGGGTGTTGTCTATCTACTTGTCAAGGAGATGAAATCAACGTGCATAGTGTTAGCAAGATGGCTTGTTGACAGTGACACGAGATGTCACGCCTGATTGGAAATTCTAAACATTCTGTGATCTTTATCACAAATATTATTAATTCTTACAGAGCGTATACCACCCCTACACACACGTACATACACACACACACATACTCACACATACATATGTATACATGTGTATACATATATAATATATATATATATATATATATATATATATCTTTTCTCCACACACCCATCTCTCTCTCTATATATATATACATTTATATATATATATATATATATATATATATATATATATATATATATATATCTACCAATAGATATATATATGTATATAAATATATATATATATATACATATATATATGGAGCAAAGATACATACATCAATATATATGTGTGTGTGTGTGTGCGTGTGTGATTGCATGTGTGAGTATGTGCCCGCGTGTTTGCGTGTGTGTGAGAGACTGTGTTATATGTACGAATATTCATATGAACGTATGTATGTATTACTATTACAGATCCATTTATCATCTCATTATTTATGTGACACATGTGACTCTCCCTTATGTGTGTTTCATGATTTCATGTCCCAGCCCTGCAATATATTCTTACATACAATAATCATTGCAAGTTTGACATCTCGTTAAATGCCTACTATATTTGTGTGTAGATATCAACTTTAACAGATGATGATAAAAACACCAACTTTATCCTTTATTCCCTTTTCTATTTTCTTTTTTCTTGAGATAAGAAACCATGTTAACGTCATTTGCACAAGAAATACATATCGACCTCACTCAAGTAATTTGGTGTATGTGCTTGTGCGTGCGTGTGTCTTGGTGAATATATATATTTATGTATGCATGTATTTATATATTTATATATATATATATGTAAGTATGTATATATATATATATATATATATATATATATATATATATATACATGCATATATATATATATATATATATATATATATATATATATATATATATATATATATATATATGTATATATGTATATCTGTTTGTCTATATACATACATACACATACACGCTAAAAAAATTGAAACAGTGCAGTGGATGAGCTCCAGTGGGAGGAGCTCCAGTGGGAGGAGGCTAAAAATGCGTCTCTGCTCCCTGGAGTGACAGTGCGACGCATATGTAATAATCTACATATGGGAGACTCGATGTATCTCGACAGTACTCGACAGAGGAAAGAAAACTCCGAATGACATGTCCTTGTTTTCTTTGAATCGTCTATCTGGATGTTTTGTTGACCCTTTCTTGTATCATCTAACTGTCTGGGTGTTTTGCGTTCTTGACTGTGGAGATATACAAGGAAAACGAACGAAAACAAATATGGGAGGTCGTTAGGCCAGAATGAGTAGAAAATAACGAAAGATGGAAGAAATATTATCTTTGAAAAGAAAGTAGAAGAGTGAGAAAGAAAACGTTCAGTCCTTGGAACGTTGCGTAGGAAAAGAAAGATGGTAACATATATAAGTAATATTTGTAGCCACTTTAACCTGGTTGCCCGTTTGAACACACGCACACACATACTATATATATATATATATATATATATATATATACAAAATGGGACAAGAACGCAAAACATCCAGACAGTTAGGTGATACAAGAAAGGGACAACAAAGCATCGAGACAGACGATACAAAGAAAACATGGACGGGTCATTCGGAGTTTTCTCAGTCGAGTTCTAGATTACCTTTGCAATTTCGGATGGTTATACTCGACGGAAAAACGGAAAAAGTTACAAAAATACAAATATCAGGACATAACAACAGGTGTATTTCGACGAAGGGCGAGTCAAATTAATATGGCGTGTGTGGAAATAATACCGGGATACAAGATTTCACAGGCACAGGGAAGAATATAGATGTTGCACTGACCACGGCCAAGCCAAGAAACAAAAGTCAGGCTTGGCCGAACACCGGTCACGTGGGGAGAGAAGAGAGAGAAATAGAAGCAGTGGGACAGGAGAAATAAAGACGATCAAGAAAACAATGACAGCGAGACAGTGAAGTGAAAAGAGGAAGGGAAGTAAGGATGAAGAGAAGGCAATGAAATGTTTGTTTGACGTGGGAGAAATAGAAGTCAAGCCTCGTTGAAGTTATATGCTATTATCTTAAGAATGACAGAGAAATTTCAGATATTTTTAGCGAAACTCCCAAAAGAAAAAAATGCATTACGTCCCTAATTGGAAAGCTTTTAATCATAGCTACGCATATTAGTAAAACAAGGGGACTGAATAAAGATAACCACCGTTAAAATGTTAGCCGATGATGTTTCCTTGAAAGGTTCTGGAAGACATACGCCAAAATAATTAAAATATACACTAATTTTCAGAAATATTTCCAAAATATTGTTAAATTGTATGGGTATCGAAGTATCACGCATTCATGCGGTTCTAGAAAGAGAAAAGCTAACATGGATTGTTAGCTTTTTTTTTTTGTATCGATTTTACTTTCAACAATAGCAATATATTTTATCTGGGTTATCGTGTCACGTTGTGTCTATCAACAAATTTAACAAGAAAACGGAAAAGTAAGGTGAAATGGAGGAGATAAATCAGGAGAGGGTACTTGCTTTTGCCAATCAATAATAAAGAGATGACTAGTAAAAACAAAATTATTGAAAGTTAGATTTCAATAAAATCAAATACATACATACATACATATATAGAAAAGAAAATAGTAATTTATCAAGAATTGAATTGATTGCCAAATTTTTAATTTAGCTTTCCTCACACTTCCGTTCGATAGCGGTAGGTATGATATCAATAGAATTTTTGTCAAGTTCCCAAACGAATGAATTATGTGTGTATACACATACAAACATACATACATATATATATATACATATATATATATATATATATATATATATATATATATATATATATATATATATATATATATATATATATATATATATATATATATATATATATATATATATATATATATATATATATATATATACATGGCCTCAGCTCTAAGCTGAAGCTATAAAAAAAAATGTGTGTATGTTTGTTTGTGTGTGCGTGTGTGTGTGTGTGTGTGTGTATGTGTGTGTGTGTGTGTGTGTGTTAGTGTGTGTGTCGTTATAGTTATATACACTTATACATACAACAAAATTTATATTTATACTCATCGTTTGGCCAACTAATTTCAATCAGATTTATAGTAATATCCTTATTTGGTGTTTCTGAATCCATCTCGCAATGTGAAAATTTTTCAACACGCTGTCAGTTCGTTGCAATCTTTTGACCTATGAAATATAGATGTGCTTTCTTGCCTTATCGTATCGTTGAACAGCGTTGTTCAATCCGCAGCCTTTCTATTGTCTTACTTCTCCTCGTAATATTATAACAACAACAACAGCAACAATAAAATCATCAAGAAAGTCCTTCCGCTTCGATCAAGCCCTTATCGACATTTTGAGACCCTCTTGGAAAGGAAAGTAACGATGGAAAAGTGACTGCTCTCTCTCTCTCTCGCGCGCTCTCTCTCTCTCTCTCTCGCGCGCTCTCTCTCTCTCTCGCGCTCTCTCTCTCTCTCTCTCTCTCTCGCGCTCTCTCTCTCTCTCTCTCTCTCTCTCTCTCTCTCTCTCTCTCTATATATATATATATATATATATATCTTTCTCCCTCCCTCTCTCTCTCTCTCTCTCTCTTTCTCTCTTCCAGTGAACTTGTAAAAGATTGAATGACTGTGACGAAACTGGTTAAGATGAATGGATGTACTCTAAGCATGCATATGTATATTAGAGAACAACACATGGGCGAAGCTCTGTAATGTACCCCTGGTGATCAAGGTGATCCTGGATCTCTGGATTTCCTAGACTCGCCGTAGTCTCATGTTCTTTTGTATCAGGAGGACTGCATCATAGTTATGTTCGCATATTTTGTTTATCTCATTTTCCTCTCCTCCACCTTTCTCAGCAACTTTTATGCGAGCCTCCACACAAATTATAAACTACCTTCATAATGTAACCCTCATCTTATGCCCTGTTTCAAATTATAGAAATCCACCTCTTCCTCATCACCACCAACATCACTATGGATTTTTACTCCACTACTCGTAATCAGAAATGCATGTATTGTCAGCCAATAAGGGACCTGCTCAACTGTTACGGTC
>NC_142934.1:103931561-103949061 GCF_046866305.1 Octopus bimaculoides | reverse complement strand
CGCTTGACAACCGATGCTGGTGTGTTTACCTTAGCGGTTCGGCAAAAGAGTACGATAAAATAAGTACTAGGCTTACAAGAAAGAAGTCCTGTGGGTCGATTTGCTCGACTGAAGGCGGTGCTTCAGAATGGCCGCAGTCAAATGACTGTAACAAATAAAAGGATAAAAAGAATAAAAGAATGTGTGTGTATATATATATATATATATATATATATATTTATATATATATCCATTAATATTCTCACTCTCTCTCTCATCAACTCCTCTTTCTTTAAACCCACGGACGCCCATCTGTACCTCAACTCTTCTTTCCCCTCTTTCCAACATCAAACGGCTCATTCCCTACCCCCACTTCCTCTGCCTCCGATGCCTGTGCAGCTGAGACCCAGTCCCAATACCTGGCCCTCTTGTTCACACGTTGTGGATACCCATCCACCTTTATCCAAACTGCCCTTACTCGCGCAGTGGTCGTCAAATCGCTCGCACTACGGCCCTCTCCCCTTTCCCACATCAAACCTCCAACCAGATCCCTTTCTCCTTTTTCCACCCCTCCACCCTACCCCTTCGTCAATATTCCCTGCAGGTCTCCCGTCGACTCCGGTTAGATCCCACCACCCTTCCCACATCGCCTAACTCACCGTTGCCCACCTTCAAACGCACCTGTAAACTACACGATCTACTGGATCGTAGCACTCTTCTTTCCTCTTTTACCACCCGACCCGGACCCTTCTCCTACTCCAGACTCCCTTACCACACCTATTGTTTCATCGCCAATGCCACCTCCTTCACTGGGTCTAACCAGCACACCCTCTACGTTATGAACTCCTCCTGCACTTCTTCAAACCTTCTTTACCATATTAAGTGCAGTCTTTGCCGACCGGTTCACCGAACATCTACGAGACGTTCGTCTACGCAAGAAGACTCTCGGCCACTCCCCCTCAGACCTCACCATCTTCCGTCTTACTCTACACATTCGATCCACCAAAACCAGACTCCGCCTGCAACAGCATTAAATTTTCACTCTCGAATTCCCTTCGAACTCAACACAGCCCCTTCCTTTAAGTGGCTTTCCCCACACATCTTTTCAAATAAATATTTTATTTTATTTTGTTTATTTGTTTATTTTTTTATTTATCTTCTTTTTTACTGATTTATTCCCATAATCTTTTTCATCTATTTTTGATATTTTTTATTTTTATTCTTTATTATTTTATTTTTATATTCCTTTGTTTTCTCATGTTTCTATTTCTAACTTATGTTTAATTTAATTTTAAATTTCTTTTTCACATACTCGCACACTTACACATACACACACATTCATACGCTCGCACTCAGACTCATATATACCCCCCCCCCCCAAACACCTCCATGCACACTCAAAACGCATACACATCACGGCCATCATACCCACCCACATACAGGCCTGCACACACTCATACGCCCATATAAATACACACCTATATAGAGGTTCCCACACACACTCATACATACATATACATATACACACGCTCACGCATCCAGATATATCCATACGCGCACCCACAAACACGTACACACTAACAACAACACCTACGTACATACTCCCATTTGTTCCCGCTCCTCACACGCTATCATTTACCACACGCACACCCTACCACACACCACATACACCACGAACATCTACGCCCGCCCATGCGCACGCACACTCGTACACATACACTTTACCTCCCCATTGCGCGCACACACATACACAGACACACACCTCCACACCTCACATACACACAGAGACGCACGCCTGCAGATACTCTCATGTGCACGCACACATTATACCCACACCCTTGGCTGCACTCCCACTCTCCCTCTCACGAACGCACACACACACACGCGTACACACATGCACATACACACGCACATGCACACAAACGTACATGTACCTCCACACACAACGCACGCACAATGCACACACAAATGCACTCATACACACTCACGTACATAGACTCCCACACACACTTGAACGCGCATAGTCGTACACACATACACACACGCACATAGGTACACACATAAACACACACGCACACACACACACATATATATATAGAGAGAGTTAGAGTGCGTGTGTGTGTGTGTGTGTGTGTGTGAGATATGCACAGAGACGCACGCACACACGCACACTCCGTCTACGAACACATGCCAACACACACAGCCACACCCACCCATTCACACACCTTTCACTACAGCTGCTGACTTATGATTGACCTCTCATTGCGACATACACATCAACGCCAACACACACATACACACTGTTGCTACCACACGCTCAAATGCAGCCATACACACAAACACACACACACACACGTGCTACTACACTCACACATAAACATACACGCACACAAACACACGACCACACACGAATACACACACACATATATTGACCATCTTCACAATCTTCTGCCTCCTTCAACTTCAAGTCACTTCAGAAATGTAACAGAACGTGGATTGTTGGTTATTTTTCCTGATTTTCCCTTATTTTTCATTCTTTCTTTGTGGACTTTCCTCCTCCCGACAAAGAGCTATACTCGAAACATTAACAACTCTCTCTTTTCACCGAGTGTCAAATTAATATACTGCTTGTGCACGTCCTCACGTTCGTTTTCTTTTTTTTAAATTATTTTTCTTCTCTGCTTTTTAATTGTCTGTTCTTTGAATTGACTATATACATATACATACATACACACACACTTATATATACACATACATATACTTATTTACATATATACATATGTGTATATATATATATATATATATATATATATATATATATATATATATATATATATATATATATATATATATATTTATGTATATATATATATATATATATATATATATATATATATATATATATATATATATATATATATATATATATATATATATATATACATGTGTGTGTGTATACTCATTGATTGATTAACTAATTGATTGAATGAGTAATTGATTCAGTGGCCTTTGGACCTGTTTGAAAGTCCACTTAACAACGTTCTAGTTGACTTGACAGTCAGGCAGAATATTCTTAATGAAAGTACCATGTTGTCTGATAGAATCTGAACTCATGTAAATCCGAAGCGAATTTCTTAACGACGGATCTCTGTGGATAGACGTGTAGAACAGCGGTCTGAAAAGAGAGTGTTTGAAAAGAAAGTCTTTGAAGAGGAGGAGCGGGAGGAAAGAAGTGGGAGGAAAGGGGAGATAAGAAGGCGGAGGACGGGAAAATGGAGGATGAGTATGATGATGACGATGAGGAGGAAGAAACGAAGTTGACGATGATTATGATGATGACAAGGACGACGGATAAACAAATGTGGCGAAGGTGAAACAATGATTTAAAGAAGAAAAAGAAGAAGACGGAGGAGGAGAAGAAGAAGAATAAGGCGGAGGAGGAGAATAAAAAGAAGAAAAAGGAATGATGATGATGATGATGATGATGATGATGATACCAATATAGAAAGCAAGATACGAATGTGATAGAACTGTTGATTAAAAATACAGATATTTTTTTCTCTCATTTTCTTCTAAAGAAATTTGCTGAGATGGCAAAACAGGAAAGCGAAAAGCGAAAACGAAAAATAGCCCGAGGATTTTACGAAATCTCATTCCTCTCTTCCGGTCGAGCAAATACAGTAAAACAAAAACATCGTGTATGTAACACGTGATATATACACAGTCTGTAGCAAGACTGCCAATCCTCGATCCTTGCACTTCTGTACGCTTCATTTAAGCTTTCAATCGATGATTCAGATGAAGCGATGAAAATGTTGGGTGGCACATTCTCTTCTTCAACCAATCAGCAACACACTATTTAGATTGGTTTACTAAGCGCCTGAAGGCAATACAAGTTATTTAGAATCATGTATTTCTCTGAGAAATCCACTTCAGCTGAAGAATAACGTAGTCTAATTGAAAATTGACGAGTTACTTTCTATTTGTAACGATTCGTTCGTGGCTGATTCATATTAGTAAGAAACTATATAGGATATAATAAGAATAATAATGGACGTGTGTTGTGGGCAGAGGTAGTGGTGGACGTGGTCGTGGTTGGGGAGTAGGTGGTGATGGTAGTGTTAGAAGGCGGCAGACGTCAGTGATGATCATGATGATGAAGACGATAACGATTACTATGGTGAAGATGGTTATGATGACGACCGCGGCATTTCATTTGCTAGATCAAGTGCATCAGTAATAAAACCAACATCAGTAGACACACCGAGGAAGCGACTCGATCTATGGAAAGAGCTTCTACTGCACGAATCCTCACAATGTTACTCTCTCGGACCTCTCCTGGTACCTGTATGTATTTCTTCGACATGCTACATCAAACGACATCAAATGACAATGCCGTGATTGAGATGGATATTTAAGTCTGAGATACGAAAAAAGAAAACACCCGAGAAAAAGACAGAATGATCATGAATGAAATACAAAAAAAAAAACACCCAAGAAAAAGACAGAATGTTCATGAATTCGGGACGTCTTTGCTCAGATAATTGGATAGTCAGACCAACAACAACAGTAACAGCGAAGCAAAATATCACCAACAACAAACTGCTTCTACTAAACCAACTATTAAATTTTGAAACAAGGCCAGCAATTTCTGGGGAAGAGTTTGTTGGTTATTTCGACGCCAGCAGTCAGCTGGTACTTAATTTATTAACCACGAATGGATGAAAAACAAAGTCAACATCGGCGGCATTTGAACTCGGAACGTAAAGGCGGACGAAATGTTGTTCAGTATTTCGTCCGGGGTGTGCTAACGAGTCTGCCAGCTCTTCTTCTTCTTCTTCTTCTTCTTCTTCTTCTTCTTCTTCTTCTTCTTCTTCTTCTGATGCTGCTGCTGCTGCTACTACTACTGAAAATAATAATCTATTAGACGGATGTTCTCTCACGTATAATAAACTCTACCTTAAAAACATGGAGCTTTAAATATGAGTAGAGTCGAATGATTTTATAACGAATAGAAACAGAGCGCATGTGGGGAAACGATATGCAACACGAAATTTATAAGAAAATACAAACGGCAAAAAGTATTTATTTAATGTATTGCTCAAAATAAAACGTAAAAAATATTTACTACCCACCACCACCGCCACTACCACACAGCAGTGAAAAGTCACAGGTGGGTTACACCAGTACAATCTTTCAACCCTATTTTCTACCATTAAAAAAAAAAAATTAAGTTATAGCGCTAACAAAAGCTCCCATTAGATTTTTTCGAATCACGCTTGTTAGGAAAATCCCAATGTCTTGGGATAGACATAAGTGTAAATGCCTTAAGTATATTAGTAATCGACCGCGTTGCGCTTATTTTTATCTTCTCTTCTATTACATCATATTCCGTGAATTTGCCGCGAAAATTCTAATTAGCCGTGAGATTTCGATCAATGCTATAGAAGGAAAAATGAATTTCCTCTCACAAGTAATGAGATGTCCCTCGCAGGAAATGATTCTTTTACCCTACACATTTATTCATTAACTTGAGAAATATTTGAAGTTGAACCCGAACATCATGTGAGTTCCTTCCCATCTGCTATTTTATTAAGCATACCATTCATTTTCTTATATAGATATTCATATATTTTTGTTACTCTTCATCGTCCACTTCAATCTTAAATTGCTATACATGATCTGCATTCATGTTATGTTGAACTTCTTTGCTCAAGATTTCTGGCCAAACAGTTATTTGCTACTTCACCATTCAGTACATCATTCCACAGGTGGTCGTTGTCACTTTTCAGATGCTAGTAAAATTCCCATTCATTGCTTTTGTGTTTCACCGTGGCTAACTTTGCTTTTCCTTATTTCAGTATGGATAAAATTAATACAGACAAGCGCTGCGACCGATATAAGCGAGTAGAAATCCTCGCAAAATTTCAGGCCTTTGCGTATAGTAGAAAGTATTATTATTATTACCATTGTTGTTGTTGATAACTACCAATCCTTCAAGGCTCTGCTCCTGGTAGCCGGCTTCGGACCCGTTTTCAGAGGCTGGGTCACCCAAATGTACAGCGACACTTGTTCGGTGGTCAAAATAAATTGCCTCTTATTGGAATCGCTTAGTATCGCATGTTCGGTCAGTCAAAGATAGCCGCTCCCATCCACCGCTCTTGAGCCATTGTTAATCAAGGTGGACGTTGCTAGGGGCAACCCGCGTGAACTACAATGGCGGAGATTTGTGTCAGCTTATGCGGATGACATCACTACAATTGTGTCGGACATTTCGGAAAGCAAGGTGATCGGTACTATCACCTCGAGAGTAAGGAGCAGTAACATGAGCAAAGTTTAATCAGGAGAAGTTTGTGGGCCTGCAACTCGGAACCTGGATTGGTTACTTGACAGCATCGTAGCGCGCTGGACAGAAGGACCAGTTAACTTCGTCTGGTCCGAACGTCCAGATTGACAAGAACTGGGGCGAGGTGACGAGAAGGGTGGCTAGTTTCACCTAGAAATGGGGTGATGTGGACTTTTTTCAATTACATCCTAGTGTACTTTCTTCACTGTAATATCATTCTCGCTAATTTTGTGTCTTAATCCACAACGGAGCACATCTACTGAATGTAAGTCATGTTTTTGGGTGTTATTGTAACTAACAAGATCGCTTTGATAACTCATAACATGCCAATAGCCCGCACTATATTGCTCACAGCCCGCATTATATCTCGCTAAAAATGTGACAAAGCATGACGTGTCGACGTTAATGTAAATAACAAGGCTATTCAGCAACATATCAGAAAAGAGCGGGCATTAACTAAACACTATAGCACGGTCTGTTCGACGCTCTCTTGATTCTCACTATCTATCAGTTTTTAAGAACGCAACGGAATTCTTATAAAATTTGTGCTGTGACATATGAAGAAGCAAACCAACATGCACAGAATTGGCATATTGAAGAATTCTACGACTCAATCTACTGCAATAGCTTGAAGATGTCATTAATCAATAAGAACATTCGCTGTAGAGAATTTGATCAACTGCGAAGAAGGAAGAAAATGTGCAGCTGAAAGATATTAAAAGAGAAACTCCAAGCTTAGTATGTACGCACATGATGTGTGTATATATATATATAACGATATATATGTATGTGTGTATGTATGTATGTACTTATGTATACTTGTATAGGTTCATATATGTATGCATAAAGTTGTACATGCATATACATATAAGCGTCCACGTACGCACACACACATACACACAATATATGATATGTATGTATACAATATATATTTTATATATCTATCTATACGCACAAAATATTTATCGATCTATTTTATAACATTTCCTCTCTAACTATCTCTCTCTCTTTCTGTCTCTCTCTGTATATATATAATGCATAACATAGATGCAGTATATACGTATATCTGTATGAATATATGTATGAATGTGCGCATATGCATATATGTATATACAAATATATATATATATATATATATATATATATATATACATATATGCACACGCACACACACACACACACACACATGTATATATATATATATATATATATATATATATATATATATATATATATATATATATCAGCGTTAGTTCACAAATAAAAATGTCAGTAGGTTTTATGCACCATCTATAAAACTTAGAGTAGTACAGAGAGAAGGAAATCCTCTAAACATCGTCAAGCAAGAATTCCAGAACTCCAAATGTAAAACTGCAGATGAATCTATCATCAATCAAATTTCGATTCTGTGAATTACCTGATGAATTGAAGAGAAGATACATTCAAGGTGTGTATAACGTATAAAGATGAAAGCACATGAAAGAGAAGTCTGCTAGAAACCAGGATTACATGTTTGAATTGCTGGCTCAATAAATAAAAGCAACATAAGTTTATATAAGCCAAACTGTGATATGAAGAAACATTGTAATAATAGATTTTGCGAATTCATAGAAATATAGTTTGTCAAATTCTATATCGAGAAATCTACTGAGTCTGAATTATATTTCATACGTGATCAGAAAATTAACAGTGCATCATAGTTCATAAGTATAAATATATATCAAAGTGAGCTAAGAAGAAATTATGGAAAAGTTGGTGAAAATACATAATCTGAAAGTATTGCTGGTTGCTTAAGGAGTTTGCTTTATAACAACATCGTTCTAAGTTCGATTCTACTGCGCCCGTGACTTGTGCTGTGCTACATCAGAGTTCTAGGAAACACTTGTGAGTGAGATTTAATTACCGGGTTCCGTGTAGGAAGGATATATATATATATGTGTATATAAATATAGGTGGTGGTGTTGAAAAGCTTCTGGCTTTGGGTAAAAGAAGATACAGCAGAATCAGTTATAATTTTGTTCAACATTTTCCTCTCTCAGACTGACACATTTACTACAACGGTCGTTCAGTTTTTATAAGCTCTGCCATGGAACATGGAAGGTTTGGCCTCCATGCCACTGATTATACTACAAGAAGATGGGATAATGAAAATATAAGAAATAACTTAATGTACAAAACTCTCTTGTAGGAAAAAGTTTGTGATCATTTTCCACAATTTCCGTGTACATAAATATTTAATGCTCATTATATATTAATTATGTTGTCTTTTTTAACGTTTGATTTGTTCATTATTTAACGTATGGTTTCCATAAATGTGGTAAGAAAAACTATCAAGCGAGCAGAACACCAGAATGGATCTTCAGCGAAGAATCCCCAGTCAGGCAGGTGTTTCGGTTCTTAGCTTCTTACATTTTCCGATATTATTAAGAGGCTGCCTCAGTGATAGCTTTCTTTATATTGTTGTTGAGCACCATTTATCGAGCACACATGTGATCAAAGCATTCCAGCTATGGTAATTCAAACTTGTTCTCAGTGAATTTTGTCCTACGTTATTTAATATATCTTGCTAGAATGGGATTTAATCAGTTTGCCTGCTATTAATAATGTTAAGTGAGACAACAGCTGCTGGTTTGTTATTATTGCTGTCTTGCTGGTTATAATGTTTAACCAATAAGTTAGTGCAGGTGAAAGTATTTTCAGACACAGCGTTCCATTATTTTAGTAAATAATATAAATTTTTCCAGTAGATGCCTATTTTTTTTTTCTCAAAGTCCTGTACAAGCTTGCAGAAATTCCATTCCTGTGAGCCTCTTCAAATTCCATTATTAACTTTATAGATCGTAGTCATTTTGTTAAATTATATGCGTATTTATATACATATATGTGTGTGTATGAATATGTATCTGCAACATATATTCACATATATATTTATATATATATATATATATATATATATATATATATATATATATATATATATATATATATATATATGTGTGTGTGTGTGTGTGTGTGTGTGTGTGTGTGTGTGTGTATGTAGTTATATATATATATATATATATATATATATATATACAGCTTGTTCTGTTGTTAACTCCCTGATTTGATTATCTCTTTTCTTGTTCTCCGCCACGTTCCCTTTGGTCGGGCACATCTTCTTTTACCTTGTGGAACCCACTGCAAAGCTTCTAGCGACAACCTCGACCCACCCATTTCCATATCCTTGCATCAATAGTTTCTCTTATTGGTTTCACGTTATCCTCGATGTGTTGTTGGCTATTCGAGCTCATATTCGGCCAGTAAACATTCAATGTTTTTTTGTATTTCTTTAGAAACACCCTCCAATTTCTTTTCAATACTATTGGTTGTTTTCCAACATTCGGATCCATAGAAGAGGATGCTAAGTATGTTGGTTTTGTAAAATCGGATTTTGGTGCTCTTGCTGAGTATTGAGGATTTCCACATTGCGTTTAACATACCGAATGATTGGTCGGCTTTGCTAATTCTCGTATTTATTGCATGAATGCAGTCTTCAGCCATTGTCATTTTGGTGTGTAGATAGTTATATTCGTCAACATTTGCGATTGGTTTGTCATTCAAAGTAACACGGTCAGCATCTGTTATATTTTTACAAAGAGTGTACGTTTTCTTCTCGTTGAATTTGAGTCCTATGGTGTTGGTTATTTGACTAAGTCTTTCAGATTTGTCTTGTAACACTTGAGGCGTGTGTGAGAAGAAACAATTATCGTCTTCATAATCTAAATCGTCTAGTTGAATTGAGTTCCATTCTATACCTAGGTTATATTCTTTCGTCGTTCCTTGCATCAACCAATTCACTGCCAATTAAAATAAGATTGGTGATAACACGCGTCCTTGTTTAACTCCAGTTTTGATTTCGAACGGATCTGTCAGTTTGTTGTGTATAACTTGACATTCGAAATTTTCATACAATAAACGAATCATCTTTTAAAATGTAGGAAATCGTAGTGTCGAGAATCTTCCAAAGTGTGTCTAGGTGAAGGGTATCGAAAGCTTATATATATATATATATATATCTGTCGAAATAATTTTGTGAAAGCGATGGAGAAATATTAATGCATCTCATAATATCATACGATATTTTGTTCCGTCAACTTTCTTTTACACAACGTAGAAAACCCACGCTTTCTGCAACACGTTTTGTGTTTATTATTAACACTCTATTGTTGAAGTAACAGAAATGGGTATTATCATTCCCTTCATCATTACTATTATCTTGAAATAAGAGATATTTTGAGCAAAGGACTAAAAACACCATAGAAAAATATGTTAAGATCGTTTAAGATAAGATATCTACATTGAATTTTATCGTATATACTAGGTGAAATACGATGGTAGATTACGCCATCGAATCCCTCAGTGATTTAAGAGCGTATATACTTAGAAAAAATTACAATTGGTGTGTCCTTTGTTGTTTGCTTCTGTTTATGTTCAAATTATAATTATTAGATTTGTTGCTTTATAAGTTTATGTACATAGTGATAAAAACTAAAAATATTGTATATATATATATATATATATATATATATATATATATATATATATATATATATCTGTGTGTAATGCATTAACGTTGTAGGCAGCTTCGTTCATAAATTAGGCAGCAGACAAGGAATAAATAGGTGTATTTTGAACAGAACCCACAGTCTTCTCACCAGGATTAAGTTAGTGAGAAAATGTGTAGCTTCAAAGAAAAGACTATGAAATACCATTGCTTCTAGAGACCCCGGGTATAATGTAATGCCCTCCGGCGTAATGTAAAATGCATATCAGCATCATGTTGTTAACAGAGAAAAATCACATTCGTGGAATCCATGGTAAAGGAAGTTAACAGGAAATGTATTGACACGCATAGAACATTTGCATCGCTGAGGAAGTTTCTGAATTGTTGAGAAAGCATGAGGCAAGTGGTGTTTGAGGAAATCAATTTCTAGTATAGAGTATAGCGAGAAAAACCTAGAATGGAGAGTGCAGTGGAAATGACTATAAAACATGTCGAGTTATGGAGAAGGGCAGATCTATTAGAAGAAGGAGGATGTAGGAGAAAGTCAGAAGATACAAATACAAACAATACTTACGTAGAATTGTGAGTGTATTAATAGACAGGTCAAACACACACATGTACACAGACACATACACAAGAATATATGTGTGTGTGTATATATATATATATATATATATATATATATATATATATATATATATATATATATATATATATATATATATAGACAAATAGTAAATGAGTATATGCATATATACGTACAGGTATGTGCGTACCGACATCCACCTGTATGTATAGGTGCATATCTGGGTACAGAACATTGCAAACAAAACGTAGACGAGAAAACACACAAGCCACATAGAGAACATTCTGCTTCATCAGCTACCCCGTTTTAACACCGGCGTTTCGAAGAGCTGGGCAGGACGCATCGTTAAAACGGCTCTTCCCATGGACCGCAAATTAAATTTGTATACACAAATTAAATCTTGCCATGGAGGAATGTAGTAGCGGACAAAAAACAAGACAGGAAAACAAACAGAAAAGGCTTTAGAGCCAGACGAGAAAAATTATGTGTGTATGAACGCTTGTGAGGCACGAACTTGAAAGTAGGGACGAAGTGGTTCGCGTGTTTGCTCGGCGAGAGCCAAGGAAGAAAAGAATTATTGACCGGAAGCATGTGACCATGCCGGTGTAAGGGGAAGAGAGAGAGTGGTAGAGGGAGAAACAAAGGGAGGAAGTAGAAGAAGAAGAATAGGTGAGCAACGAAAGGAAAAGAGAAAGAGAGGAAGTACGAGGGGGAAAAAAGAGATACGTAGTAGTAACAGAGGAAGAACGAGAGGGGTAAAGCGAGATACGTAGTAGTAAAGAGGAAGAACGAGAGGGGGAAAATGAATAGGGGAAGAGAAATATATATATATTCACGTATAGATATATATACATATATGAATACACAGACAAACACACACACACACACACATACACACACACACACACACACACACACACACACACACATATATATATATATATATATATATATTTATATCGTTTTAGAGAAAATTGAGTTTTTACCTGTAAATTTGGATTTTTATCCCTCTTATTATTATTATTATTATTATTATTGTTATTATTATCACGATTGGGTAGACGGAAACTATAGGAAACGTTACCCCGCCGGGCGAAATGCCTAGCGGTATTTCGTCTGCCGTTAGGTTCTGAGTTCAAATTCCGCCGAGGTCGACTTTGCCTTTCATCGTTTCGGGGTCGATAAATTAAGTACCAGTTACGCACTGGGGTTGATATAATCGACTTAATACCTTTGTCTGTTCTTGTTTGTCCCTTCTATGTTTAGCCCCTTGTGGGCAATAAAGAAATAGGAAACTATAAGAAGGCCGTCGTGTATATACATATGTATATATATATATCTATGTGTATGTATCTTTGTATCTGTTTGTCCCCCTCATCATCGCTTGCCAACCGATGTTGGTTTGTTTATGTTCCCAAAACTTAGCGGTTCGGTAAAGGAAACAATAGAATATCTACTAGCTTTACAAAGAATAAGTCCCGGTGTCGATTTTTTCTACTAAACGCTGTGCTTCAGTATGGACGCAGTCAAATGACTGAAACGTGCAAAAGAGTAAGAAAAGTGTAAAAAAGTATATATATATATACTGGAATGAAACTACACTTCAAGTACTGTTCTCTCTTTCTTTTTCAGCACATCACACTTTATATCACTTCATACTAAAACTATCTGCCTATGGATATAATAATCGATTCCTTTATCTTTTCTGTCTCCGATGAAGGGAAGTACTGGAACTTCCCAGAAACAGCTGTAAGACTCTATCCATAAAATACTTCTCCAACCTTACAATTGCTCTCTTTATCTTTTTATTTTTATATATTTACACACACACACACACACACACACACACACATATATATATATATATATATATATATATATATATATATATATATATATATATATATATATATATATATATATATATATATATCATTAACATAGCAATAATAGAAAAGCCTTACACATCATCATCATCATCATCATCATTATTATTGTTGTTGATGTTGTTGATGTTGTTGTTGTTGTTGTTATTATTATTATTATTATTATTATTATTACTATTATCATCATTAATATTATATGAAGTTTTTCTATCTTGCCGTTGAAAGCACAAAGTAGGGCGTAATAAACAGTCGACAACTGAGGATGAGTTGGACGTTTTTTGGTATTTTATTCCGTACCTGTCTCTCGATATTTGTTTACGTATTTTAACTCGTTGGAGATATCCTGTACTTATCTCTCGTTGTTTTACGTTTTTTCATTCGTTGATTATGTTCTGTACTTATGTGTATTATTATTATTATTATTAATATATATATATATATATATATATATATATATATATATATATATATATACATATGCATGCGTGCATTTTTGTATGCATATATGTACGTACAGTTAAATTTCTGGTCATTTACAAAGAGACAATATATAAGATTACATAAACTATAAATTAACTCAAATACATTTATAAAATCTCACAAATACATGCGTATCTCTTAGACTCATTGTCCAATACAGGCACAGCCAGAAAGCTACTCATACAATTAAAGACAAATACAAATATATTTATACATGTGTTATATACATCCATACATCCATATACATATTTCCACGCTCATATATAGATGATTTACATACACAATTAGATTCAGATATAAATGTATACGCACACGTATGTGAATTTGCACATGCAAACCGACATATGTACATAGACAAGCATAACTATGCATGAACATATACACTTGGATAAAAGCGTATATGCAAGCACGAATACCAAAAAAGAAAAAAAACGCAAATACGCATCCAGATGCCGACAAACATATTTCCATATACTTAGATGTATACTTGCGGAGACTTCTACACTCACTCAAACGAACATACATGCTCATATTCACAGACACATGGATACCAAAAGAGAGAAATACACCTGCAACTGTATTTACAGATCCATAGAGATAAAGACATGAAACTGCATGTACACCAAATTTACGTTCACATAATACATACACAAATAAACAGACAGAAATCCATAGACATATATTGATATCCTTTCAGAGGATATAAATATATGTGCACCTTCAATGTATCCAACAATTTTCTTTTCTTCTCCCCGCTCCCTCTCTTTTCTATCTTCTCTCTGTATGTCTGTATGTCTGTCTTATACACACACATGCACACATGTGTGTGCACATGTGCGTGCGTATACATACAGACCTGTGCGTGTGCAATATATGTATGCACTAATACTTATATATAATCACACTGCCAGATCTGTAAGTCACATACGGAGACTCCATGCCGGTAGTAGAGAGGTGTTGGCAGGTGTTAAGACGGATGTGATGTAATGAAAGGCCAAGAGGAGGATGACTGCTAAGTATCTATAAAACACGCAACAACAAAAACCAAAAATAAAAGCCGGAAGGGTGGAGATAGCGGTTTGATGGAAGTAATATGATATCATTGCTGAGGTTAAGATTGTGTCTTAGAATTCAGACTAGAGGTTATATCAATAAAATTACATGTCCTACAGAACATGAGTCACTTGAATATGGAGATGTGATTTTTGTTCCGTTATTTTTGCATCCACGCCTGTGAATTGGTTCTTTTTTTTTTATAATTTTTTTTTCTTTTATATTTATTCATTTATTAGTTTAAATATTTAGTCATGAATTCTTTCCTGTTTCGTTATTCTTCGTTCTTTGTAGAATATGGTTGTGAACGAACGTGTGTGCGTATGCATATGTGTGCGCATATGTATATATGTATATATATATATATATATATATATATATATATATGTATATATGCACACACACACATACACACACACACACACACACACACACACACACACACACACATATATATATATATATATATATGCATACGTACACACACATATATATGCATACATGTCTAAAAAGGCATCTCTATATATCTATATACATAAAAATATTTTGTATATATATTATATGTATATATTTATATATATGCATACGCACATGCATAAACACATGCACACACATACATACACACATAAATACATACATACATGCACACACATACATATTACATACGTGCATGTACATATAATTTCATTCATGTAGCTTTACATGCATAAATACATACATATATTAGAAGTTCATTGTGCAAAAGTATCACTTTTTGTATTAAGAGTAAGTCTTAATAGAACTAATTTTAGATCCATGGAAGTATGGATTAAGCTGAGTATAAACACATAAAAAAAAATATTTTTGATTGAGTATAGATTAGTACACGCATAAATTGTAGCGTGAATTGATAGATGTGAATATCATAGAAATTCTTCAAGTAGAAACCGAATTACGTACCTCCGATTTGGAATATTGAAACATATGCGTATATATCGCAAGATATACAGACAGTAGCAACATTAAGGCGGCAAATCCAATGAGCTGGGGAGAAACACAGAGGCGTGTTATCTACTCTGACTAGAAAGGTTTCATTCTCTGTTTTAAAGAGTGATAATATCTAAGAGATATTGTAATAGGCAAGTAAGTAAGGGTCAGTGAATACAAAGGATCACGTACAATTGATGATGATGAAGAAAGATGTGATTAGGATCAGCTCTATAGGAAACATACCATAAAGGAAATTGAATAAGTCGGTATGCAGAGACCTACGCATAGGTTTAATGTAGAGAGAGTCAAGAGAGTTGGGGAAACGACTAAGCATCCAATTGTATGGACAATGTAAGCAACAGAGACAACTGCACAGGTATGATATATATTGAGTGGGATTAGATGACATATGGTAAGAATTGAAATACGATTTGAGTGTAGCTGTGAATATATACGAAAACAATACACAAACACACACATATAAATGTATAGAAGTTCTCTTTGTGAGCGTGTACCTCGATGTAAGTATGTATGTATATAAAACACGCACACACACACATATATATATGTATGTATGCATGTATGTATGTATATATGCATATACATATATGTATATGAATATATATATACGTATATATGTATATATATACATATGTTAGTGTACATTGGTATATGTATATATGTGTGTGTATGTATGTATGTGTGTAGGTATGTATTAATATATATGCACGCATACATATAAATAAATATATATAAATAAATATATATAAATATATATATATATATATATATATATATATATATATATATATATATATATATATATATATATATATATATACATATATATACATATATATATATATATATATATATACATATATATACATATATATATATATATATATATATATATATATATATATATATATATATATATATATATATATATATATATATATATATATATATATATATATATATATATATATATATATATATATATATATATATATATATATATATATTTCTATTGGCGATCTCACAACAACCACTTGACTGAGAAATGCTTACTGCTGTCAGAAAATAACACAAAACTGAATATGACAGCCTATGTGTGTTTTAAATCGTTAATATGACATTTCCGCGATGTAATTTAGAAAGTGCATCATCTCTCTTAGCTGTTCCTTTTCTACTGTTGGCTATTCTTCCCACAAGCTTTCACAACGACCCACTTCCTTTCAGGATTACTCAAAGTACGTCACACACGTCTCCGCAACGCCCAGCATAACCATCATCAAACGTCCATATCTCCGAGACTACTTAATAATGTTTCAGATCTTCCTTTATCATCCATTCTCCGCTAACATTTTGGGATTTATTTCCTGTCTCAATCTTCCGCTTTATTCATTTCTTGATCTCATTCGCCGTCCAATAATAATTGACCGTCCTGTCAAAGAAGCTGTATCTGAAATATCCCTCCCAATTTTGGCACAAGGGCAGGATTTTTTTAGGGAAGCTAGTACTTCGATTACATCGATCTCGGTGTTCAATTGATAATAATTTCATGGACCCTGAAAGCATGACAGGCAAATTCGACCTCGGCAAATTTTGAACGGACGACGTAAAGACGGGTGAAATGCTGCTAAGCAGTTCAT
>NC_142934.1:103886561-103926561 GCF_046866305.1 Octopus bimaculoides | reverse complement strand
AATATCAGAAGATATTTAATTCTTGAAAAACTTTCAGTCGTGTGCTACTCTTTCTTCTAGCACGTCTGGAGTTCGAACAAACCCTGAGTACGAAAATTAGCAACTAAATTACAAGCTTTTGACGTTCTGTGTTGGAAGGGAAAAACAAAAACAATGAAGATTAAAGTATTCGATCAACTGAATTACCGGCCTCTGAATTATCTGAGTATTCCATTCACGAATCCAGGTAAGAAAAAAAAAGTCACAGGAAAAAAAGTCACAGGAAAAAAAGTCACTGATGTTTTGTCCGGGGGACTTTTGTCCGAGAGAGTTTTGTCTTAGGTGGAGTTTGTCCAGGTCCCATAAACTAATTGTGACTTTTTTCCTGAGACTTTATTACCTACCAGCATGAATTAATTGTGAATTATTTTCCTGAAACTTATTTTATCTAGCCAAAATTGTGACTTTATTGCTGTGACTTTTTTCCTGTGACTTTATTACCGGTCAACCTATACACATACGTGACAAGACTGTGTCGTTCATTTACTCGAAATTACACAACCGTATCAGACTTTATTGAATCTCTACAGTCTGGCGGATATCTACTTAGATGTTGATAGTATAGTAGAAACGATAATTTCCAATATGACTCAAAACAATTTACGTTGAAAAGATGAAAATTGTGGTTTCATGAAACATAACTGAAAGAAAGAATTTTATATGCAATCGCCTGTAATTTACATTTCTAAAATCAATACCACTACAGATACAAAAATGCAAATGAGTATGCAAATGAGGCCTTGCATTCAGACATTCTGGAGTTGGTGAAGTGAAAGGAGTTTCGGCTCCAACAAGAGTGTTTTTAATTAAAATAATGAAAAGGTTTATGAAATTTTCTATAAATTAATCGAAGAGAATTTGGCGGAAGATATTGGTTGTCCACAGAAAACTGTCTAAGATTTTGTCTTGGTTTTAAAAAACGAGATGGGGTAAAAGTTTATAAAAGGGAAACTTCGGTAAGATCACATATGAGATATTTATGTTAGAAATAGGAAACTTGAAACAATATGACTTGAAAATAGAAAAATACACAGAAAAATATGTACTGAAAAAAAAGCCAATGTTTGTGACAGAAATGCAATGAATCACTGAAATGAAGTGAGAGATGCGGACAATCCAAATAAGAACCAGCATCTGCACTCTTTGTTAAAGAGAAGGAAAAAATTGTGCTCGAGCTATTGTTAGAAAGTCATACTTCAAAGATCAATCATGAAATGGCACTGGCAAACTAGATGACGTTGGAAAGTTTTCATGTGACATTCTAACAGCCCGAAGAGAACGATTTTCCGCTCACGTCGGATACTGAACCGGCAGTTCAAATAAAGACGGAGGGAAAATTTGAGTTGAATGTTCAACGCACAGATATACATTGAAATTCTGTTTTCTGTTCTCATTCCATCTACATAAAATTTGATGAAGGAAAAAAATTTTATAGAACGATAATGAATTTTCCTGCAGAATAAATTATTGTATTTTTTTGTGTTTTTATTTTTTCATTAAATTCATATCAGTTCCAGAAATGGCCAGAAAGCATGAAATATGTATCTCAATGCAAATGAAATCTATAGTAGAAATTTCAAGGAATGGACTAAAGCTATGGCTGTGCTGCAGTGTAGAAATCTTATCTGTGAACAATTAGTTTAGAAATTCGGAACCAGTGTGATGTATTTTTTCATTACTGTAATTCAAAGAAATCGTGACGTCATAGCATGAGGAGGAACAACGCAGAAATAACTTACCTTTTAATATTGGTTTCAAATGTTAGCACAAGCCTAAAATTTGTGGGGAGGGGTAAGACGATTACATTGAATCCAATGTTCAACTGACATTTATTTTAAGGACCCAAAAAGGATGAAAGAGAAAGTAGACCTAGGTGGGATTTGAACTCAGAACGTAATGACGGACGAAATACCGCTAAGCATTTTGTCCGGAAAGCAACAATGCTGCCAGCTTTCCGCTTTAACTAACATTTTAATATTGATCGTTACATAATATTGATCGTTACATAATATTGATCGTTACATAATATTGATCGTTACATAATATTGATCGTTACATAATATTGATCGTTACATAATATTGATCGTTACATAATATTGATCGTTACATAATATTGATCGTTACATACTTTTGCTCGAACCGATCTGAATAAAATACGACACTATTTAAAAAAAAGTGAGTTTGATTCAGATAATGTTCTGGTAGTCAGTCAGGCTACCAGAAAGATACCTCATAACCATGTTGTAAACAAACAAGTTCTCTCTTTCTTCCTCTCACTCTCTCTGTCTGTCTGTCTCTCTCTCTCTCTCTCTCTTGCTATTTCTTTCTTTCTCTCTTCCTCTCACTCTTCTCACTTCTCTAATCTTTCTATGCCGAAAACTCTGATAGCATGTAGTAATCAAATACGTCCTCTCTCCACTCACTCTCTTTGCCTCTCACTCACACAGACACACACACACACACATATAAACACACATATCATAAGAAACACGAAACACACACTTTCCCTCTCTTTCTGTATCACTCTTCCACCCGTCTCTCTCACCATTGCTCTCTTTTTCCCTCTCTCTCTCTCTCTCTCTCTCTTGTTTTCTCTCTCTCTCTCTTGTTTTCTCTATCTCTCTTGTTTTCTCTATCTCTCTTGTTTTCTCTATCTCTCTCTCTCTCTTGTTTTCTCTCTCTCTCTTGTTTTCTCTCTCTCTCTTGTTTTCTCTCTCTCTTGTTTTCTCTCTCTCTCTTGTTTTCTCTCTCTCTCTCTTGTTGTCTCTCTCTCTCTCTTGTTTTCTCTCTCTCTCTCTTGTTTTCTCTCTCTCTCTCTCTCTCTCTAGTTTTCTCTCTCTCTCTTGTTTTCTCTCTTTCACTCTCTTACTGTTTCCTTCTCAATCCCTCTGTCTCTATCTCTCTCAATCTCTCTCTCAATCTCTCTGCCCCTCTCCCCATATGAATGAAGAGATACATATAAATATTCGACGAGCTTCCTAACCATCTAACAACAAAAAACAGACATTTATAAGGGACCTATTTCTAAGATTTTAGAAGACAACTTCACAAGGTCTCACGCCGAGAGAACGAAATCGAAACCATTACGTTTCTTAAAGTATTTCACAACCACACAACCGTACAGGACTCTGTATATTCAGTCAATTCCACAAATATTCTCCTAACGTTTCGCGGTTCGTTTCAATTTTTTTTTTTCCATGATATCAGGCAGCAGTGCCAAGATTTAAGACATCCATTATAGTCACTGACGTTTTGCAACTTACCAATTTCGTGTCAGCAATTTAAAAAAAAAAACCTAAATAAGAGAATAAATAATGGCATGTTTTATATATTCAATTCAGGTGATAGGATATATATTAGCTGTCTAAGTATAACAAAGCACAGCTCTCTATGTGCACACAAGACACACACACACATGTGTATATGTGTGTGCATGTGTGTGTATATGTATACATGTATATATATAAATATAGATATATGCATATGAATACATATACATATACATATATGTATATATATGTGCGTATGTATATGTCTATATATATATATATATATATATATATATATATATATATATATATATATATATATATATATATATATATATATATATATATATATATATATATATATATATATATATATATACATATATATATATATGAGTGTGTGTATATATGTATATATATATAGGATATGAGTCTGTGTTTCAAGGCATATATGACTGCCAGGGAAGTCAATTACGGAAGCCAGTGTGGTAATATTGAAATACTATCTGAACACATAGAGCATCTTTGTTGTCGATGTAGGGAGAACATTAGAGAAATCTTTGTAATAAGAGATTTGAAATGTATGTTGGAATGAATAGTTTAGTAAGGATGAATATATATAGAATATATATACATATACATACATATATACATTATATATATATATATATATATATATATATATATATATATATATATATATATATATATATATATATATATATATATAATATATATATATATATATATATATATATATATATATATATATATATATATATCACATATATCTTATATATGATTGTGTAGCAGAGACAAATATAGAGTTCTACATACATATGTGCGCGTACGTTCATATATACATAGTGATGCGCACTTACGTATGCCTATGTATATATATAATGTGTTTGCCTGTACGTATGTGTGTTAATATTAAATACCCGTGCACATATAGACACACACACACATGTATATACATTATATATATTATATATATATATATATATATATATATATATATATATATATATATATATATATATATATATATATATATATATATATATATACATGTATATGTAAACGTGTATACATATATGCGCATATATATATGTGTGCGTGTGTGTGTGTGTGTGTAAACACACACACATATATGTACAGAGCGATAGATAGATAGATTGATAGATAGATAGATAGATATTGGCAGATAGATAGATAGATAGATAGATAGATTGATAGATAGATAGATTGATAGATATAAGTTAGTTGGCTAGGTATAAGGTTCGTAAAAGAGGAAGTCTTATTCAGACAGAGGAGGATGGGTCAGTAAATGAAATGAAGGAGAAAATTAATGTAATTAACGTACACCTGGGACGAATTTCTTCCGTCTGTATTATTTAACGGAAATAAAACGGTGCGCACGAAACGACACATGCTAAAACACGAAAAAGCACACACTTACAGATAATCAGAGACAGACACTTAGATGTATGCATCCATTTATACATACATGCAAGCGTGTATCCATCCATCCATACATACATACATACATACATACATATATACATACGTATATCCACACTTACGCACGCACACACACACACACACACACACACACACACACATATATATATGGAGGCGCAATGGCCCAGTGGTTAGGGCAGCGGACTCGTGGTCATAGGATCGCGGTTTCGATTCCCAGACCGGGCGTTGTGAGTGTTTATTGAGCGAAAACACCTTAACCTCCACGAAAACACCTAAAGCAGGAGATGGTGGCGAACCCTGCTGTACTCTTTCACCGCAACTTTCTCTCATTCTTACTTCCTGTTTCTGTTGTGCCTGTAGTTCAAAGGGTCAACCTTGTCACACTGTGTCACGCTGAATATCCCCGAGAACTACGTTAAGGGTACACGTGTCTGTGGAGTGTTCAGCCACTTGCACGTTAATTTCACGAGCAAGTTGTTCCGTTGATCGGATCAACTGGAACCCTCGACGTCGTAAGCGACGGAGTGCCAACAACAATATGTCTATATATATATAAAATTGAGAATGTATGTCTGTGTGTTTGTGTGTGTGTGTGTGTGTGTGTGTGTGTGTGTGTGTGTGTGTGTGTGTGTGTGTGTGTATCTGTATGAATCCCTAAAACTCCAGAACTACACAACCAATTTCGTTCAAATTTTGCACATGCATTACTTAGGGTACCGGTTGTGTTATAGGCAAAAAAAAAATTAACTTCATGCATACTTCCAGTCTACAGCAACAACATCCTCCTCCACTATTTAAGTATTATGTGTCAAAAGTGAAACAAAAACACTCATGTCATTCGAACCGGAATCTCAAAAACATTGTTATTATTAAATTTATGCATTTCTAATCAATTTGGAGATATTGGTTATCGAGTTGCAGATTTTTAACAACGCATTTGATGATTATTTGCTTTATTTCTCGGGCAAAATGTACAACTTAGAATAAAAGAATAAAATCATTATTTCATTCAAATATTGATGAGCTTTGTTTTTAGTAATGACTTGAAATGGTAAATATATTTTCTAACTGTATTTGCTTGAAAAAACATACTTTACTTTATATTAAGCAATTCATTATAATTACTTTTACGATGTGCCTAAATAAAAACCATCGTTATAGATCAGCATTTCTCAAACTTTTTCGCGATTTGGCTTCCCTTGAAAAAAATTGAAAAAATTTATTTCGGCTCCCCCCATGGCTGTCGCCATGGTCTTTCTATTTGTGCATCCGAGGGAAGGACGAAGAATGTTGTCTACCAAGAGGCACCCCAATGATAACAAGCTCAACTTCAACTGCTCCAATTCCAACTCCGCAATTTTTTAATCGTCCTGCCAGCCCACATAAGTCCAGTCTTGCTTTGCTCTCCTTACTAACTCACCATGACATTCTTTTTGTTCTACCAAGATCCGTCGCCCAAACACCACTTCGTATCCACTTGTCGGAACGCTAGATGCATTTCTTGCTCGTTATGCCGTCTTCAGTAATGCATTCCAATACAGTAATTCATTCCAATAATATCTTGAAGAAGATATTCATATATTGAAAGAAAGAACCCCAGATTGGAAAAAGAATCATTGTTCTTTAAGCTGATGAAACACACTCTTACCATATTTTATTAAAGTTTCTCAGAGATGGTGATCTAATAGAATAAGGTGTTTTTGCATTTAGTGTTGACAGAAATCGAGATGCTCTTTAAATATATATATAGCTGAAGTGGCAGCCAGTCTTGCTCTTATACAAAGAATTTCAAGGAACAACGTGCTCCAAAATTGGATGAAGGACAAGCAGAATTATTAGAGAAATGAACAGTGCATTTGGATCCTGGAAGACATGTAGCTTAGATGAAGGAGGCAACAAGTAATTGCATCGGGTAAGGAAGCAGTCGAAGTTTCACGTAGGATGTGACTCTGGACATAGGAATATCTATGAATATCATATGAATGGCTTGGTCCTTTTGAATAGAGTAAGTGGGCAGGAGTTAGAAAACAGTAAGAAATGGAGTAGTGATGTTGGCATTTTCATTACTGTTGAACATACATGTGTTCAGCTTTGTAAACTGGGTGGAAGCTATCCCTTATCAGAAAGAGCATTGCCAATTTCTTCCAAAGAAAAAAGTGGAAGTAGTAGTAGTAGTAGTAGTAGTAGTAGTAGTAGTAGTAGTAGTAGTAGTAGTAGTAGTAGTAGTAGAAACGGCAACAACAGCGGCAGCAAAAGGTGACAGAAAAGAAAGACGAAGAAAATTATGATTAAGAATGAAAATAGAGAAGAACAGAATTCGTGAGCAGAAACAATGAGAACAACTACAATAACAACAACAACAACAACAACAACAACAACAACAATAATGACATGAAGAGTAAGGTGAAGAGAAACGAATAAATAAGAAAAATATATATATATATATAAAGGAAGACAAAATATAAAAGAAGAAGTACATTTGAAAAAAGAATGGTAATCAAGAATATCCTTTAAAGCTTGTTTGAATGCCACGAAATTCGAGTCGAAGAATATTATAAAGATTAACCGTCTTTACATTATGACTAAGTCTATTGCTGTTGTTGTTGTTGTTGTTCGTTGTCATTGTTAATACTGATGTTATAAATATTATTGTTATTGTTGTTGCTGTCGTTGTTGTTGTTGTTGTTGATGTTGTTGTTGTTGTCAGATTGTTTACATTCTTCTTGATGCTGATACGACGTACTGAAGAATGTTCCTTTCCGTTGCTATTACGATCGTTGTTGCCAATGAATTTTGCTCTCTTAGCTTTTATATTTCTGTGAATATTTTCCTCATCTTCGGAATGTTTTTTTTTTATATTTATTTCATATAGCTTTTAGCCCTTTTATTTATTTATTTATTTATTTATTCGAATTTTTGTTAATTTTTGTTCTCACTGTTACTCATTTCCTTGTTGTTGTCTCTGTTTTAGCTGCTGTTGTTAGTAATATGTTTTCCTTTTGTTCTACCTGTTGTTGTATAGTCACTATTCTGTTATCCGTTGTTCTTGCTGTTATGCTTTTTCCGCTTGGTTCTGTTATTGTCATTGCTATACTTGTATATGACTTTATAGTCTTGATTCCATTTTGCTTCCGAATTTCCTTTGTTAAGATTCCTTTTCTTTTCAATGTCATAGTTTCCCATTAAATTTTTTTTTACTTTTCTTTTAAATTCTTATTGGCTGTTTTCAGTAGCTGATGATGTTTTTGTTGTGGGGTTGGTTTTGACGTTTCGGTTTTTGTTGTTGTATAACCCTGGGTATGACCAAGCTAAGCAGTTTTATAATCAAAGACATTCCAATCAGGATTAACTTGCCTTTTCTTCTAGGCATTATCTATCTTTACATATTCACCGTTTTATTATTATTATTATTATTATTATTATTATTATTATTATTATTATTATTATTATTATTATTATTATTATTATTATTTCTAATAGTTTTTGTTTTTTTATATTTACAGGGTGTGATTTTCGGAGATTCCCCTGCAACTTCGAGCAGCTTGAACAGTCAATTACAGAAACCCTTTCCTGGTTCGATGAACCCCGTTTTTGGCTCTGGATTCCATTATAGGATGATGTTGATTTTGTTATTGTTGTTGTTCTTCTTCTCCTTCTATCTTTCTTTCACATCTTCCATCTCCTCCACCTCCTCAACTTTCTCTTCTTCCTCCTCTCTCTCCCCTCTCTCCTCTCTCTCCCCTATCTCCTCCCTCTCCCCTCTCTCCTCTCTCTCCCCTCTCTCCTCTCTCTCCCCTCTCTCCTCTCTCTCCCCTCTTCGTCCTCTTCCTCCTCCTTGTCCTCTTTCGCCTCTTCCGCTTTCACTTCATCCTCTTTCACCTCCTTCTGCGTTTTCTTCTTTTCGTGTTTGTTTTAGAATTTCCTTCTTGTCGTTGTTGTTGTCGTTATTGCTGTGATTGTTTGAAATACAAGAGCAAATCGTACTGAACGACCTCGAGTCAAGCGCCAACATCAGTTGAGTGTCTCCAGTTTCATAGCTCGTGTTAGGTTTAGCATTACATTCTAAGAATAAGAATAAAGTATAATATAAATGGTGGAGAAACGATGATGGTAATGGAGATAGCGGCGGCGGAGCCGGCAGTCGTGTTGGTCGTGGTGTTGGTGTTGCTATTGTTGCTGTTGTTGTGAAGGTGCGTGGCTTAGTGGTTAGGGTATTCGGCTCACGATCGTAAGGTCGTGAGTTCAATTCCCGGCGACGCGCTGTGTCCTTAAGCAAGACTCTTTATTTCACGTTGCTCCAGTCCACTCAGCTGGCAAAAATGCGTAGTACCTGTATTTCAAAGGACCAGCCTTGTCACACTTTGTGTCACGCTGAATCTCCCTGAGAACTACATTAGGAGTCCACGTGTCTGTGGATTGTTCAGTCACTTTGCACATTGATTTCATGAATAGGCTGTTCCATTGATCGTATCAGCTGGGACCCTCGTCGTAGTAACCGACGGGAATCTATTTCAAAACGGGGGCACCAGTTTTCATTTATGTTTTAAGTAGTGTTTTTGGTACCGAAAGACTTTCAAACTTCGTATACTTATCTATTTTGTGTTATAGAACAGAAAAAAAAAATTGTATTCGAATTTATTTCATGTAAAAAATTGTCTTATTTCGATAATTTCTACTAATCACTGACGTCTATTCAGTTGAAAGCAGTTAGCGCTGTAACGGTGTATATCGTATTAATCCCCGTTAGTTCTGACATTTCAACCCTAACCCTAACCCTTACCCTAACCCTAAAACTAATCCTAACTCTAGAATCCGAACTCTAAAATTGTTACACACATAGATACGCACAGCGTAATTTATTATATAAACAATATATGCGTATAAATTACGATTAAGCCGGATGAAATATGTCACAGGGAATAACATTTATATGACCGGGAAGCAGTAACTCTATTCAGCTGAATAGACGTCAGTGATTGGTTGAAATTACAGAAATACGACAACTTTAACATGGAATAAGTTGCGATGTACGTTTTTTTGTTAAGAAGACTAAGAGTAAAATATGTTTTATATGACACATTCTACCAGTGTCCCAAGTTTCAAAGTGTTTCGTTAGTGTTTCGTTAAGAAAATACTGGTGCCCTCGTTTTGAAATAGATCCACCGACGGAGTGCTCCTATATTGATGTTGTTAGTGTAGAGGTGTTGGTGGTGTTAATCGTGGTGGTGACGATGGCGGCGGCGATGATCGTGGTGTCAGTGAGAGTGATGATGGCGGTTCGTGGTGTCAGTGGCGGCGGCGGTGGTGGTGGTAGTGGTAGTGGTGTTACTGGTGGTGGTGGTGGTGATTGTGGTGGTGGTAGTGGTGGTGGTGGTGGTGGTGGTGGTGGTGGTGGTGGTGATGCTGATGACGATGACGATAGTGCGTGAAGAATGGAGCTGTCTCTGGCGCCGTTGGTTGTAACTTCAATGAAAAACATGGTGCTGGTGGTCATGTAAGCGACTTTGACGCAAATAGGAGAACTGATAACAGTCATAGCTGTGGAAATATTTTGTAGCGATGGCGATCAGGGCATTAAAGATAGCATAACCATGCTGTTGGCGGTGGTAGTGCTAATGATGATGGTAGCAACTTGTAAATTGTATGGGCGGTACGGCGGTGTAGACAGATGTGTTTTGTTGGTGTTTAACGTCATGTTAAACGTAATAAAGCGCACTTGTGATCAGATGCGTTCCAAAGGTGACCGTCCTTTTTTATTTCTGTGTACAAGGAAAGTAGGATCACATTAACAAATCTCTCTTTTTCTAGAACGTTATAGTGTGTTCTGAAGGAGATTCAGCATCTCTGTTTTTGCGGCTACTCACACGATTATTTGATGGTACCAGCCCGGTGGTGATGGAGGTGGATTTGGCGACGGCGGTGGCGGCTGTGTTGGTGACAAGGTTGACGGAAGTTGTGGCGGCGTTGGTAGTGGTGGTGATAGTGCCTGCGGTGTAGGTGGTTGTGGCTGTGGGAGATGAAGTGGTTGGTCTGGCAGTGGGAGTTTCGATGGTAGTGATAGATGCAGTTGGGATGGTAGTGGTAGTAGTGGTGGGGTTGCAGTGGTGGTTGTCGGGGCTATGGTGGTTGTGGTGACAGTAGGAAGGATACGTGTAGGTGGTAGCATTAGAATGTTGCCAAGATGCTAAAAAAGAAAAAAAAAACAGGTTTAAGACACGAGGTAATGACAAAATGCCAACCTTATGTTTGAAGTATTTAGCACACAACATAGAACCACAAAGAACCACAAAGAAGTCTGCAGTACACACACACATCACACACACACACACACACACGCACACACACACACACACATACACACACACACACACATACTCACATTCACATTAATACACATACACACACACACACAAGACGCTGGTACATGAGAAACCGCGACAAAATAAAACGAGAAAACTGATGCAAAAGTGGAATAAGAAGACGAAAAACGGAAAAGAGAATGCAAAGAAAAGACAGAAAATAGACTTACCGTAGAAATCATAAATCATAAATTAGAAATCATAAATCATAAATTAGAAATCATAAATCATAAATAAAAAATCATAAATCATAAATTAGAAATCATAAATCATAAATTAGAAATCATAAATTAGAAATTAGAAATCATAAGTCATAAAAGTAGTGCTAAGTTTGCGACACAGCTGCTCAGTCAGGAGAGAGGGGTGTCTTCCATTTCATGAAAAGAAATTTGTTCAGATGCCTCCATTAGGCGAAAATTTCTGATCTGCAATTAAACAGTTTGACGGAATACTTAGATTTAAAAGGAATGTGCAAACTATCACCAACCTACGCAAACTTTCACATGGATGCATAAGTTTCATCACTAAGATCCATTTACATACGGCATAGATCTGATAACGTATGGTGTTTGAAGATCAACTGCATACCACATACAATGAAATGGAAAAATCTATGCCATATGCAAATTGATCAAAAGATGCAATATATGCGTAACAGAGGGAAAACAGTGTTTGTACCAGTGAAATAGAAACAAACTACTTTGCTTAGAGCCTGGGGATCGTTTGTAGACACAATGCGTGTTATAAAAATCTGTCTAACCACGTGTTTCAATCGCAAGAATCTATTGATAGCTCTTACTTTAATAAGTGTACATTTGTATATTAAATGTTACACCCCCACCCCACCCCCACACATATGCATGTGCCTATCTATAAGTATATTTGTAAGAGGATATATATATATATATATATATATATATATATATATATATATATATATATATATATATGTGTGTGTGTGTGTGTGTGTGTGTGTGTGTGTGTGTGTGTGTATGGGGGTGGGGGGAATGCGCGTGGGTTAGTGGTTAAGGTGTCAGCATCATGATCGCAAGATTGTGGTTTCGATTCTTGAACCGAGCGACGCGTTGTGTTCTTGAGCAAAACAATTCACTTTGCTCCAGTCCACTCAGCTGGCAAAAATGAGTAACGTTGCGATGGACTGGCGTCCCGTCCAGCTGGGGGGGGGGGGAACACATACGCCATTAAAACAGGGAAACCAGGCCCATGAGCCTGGCTAGGCTTTAAAAAGGCACATTTATTTTATATTTTATTATATATATATATATGTTCTATATATATGTATACTTATAAATGAATATGTGTGTGCATGTATACACACACGCACATATACCTATATACGTGTGTGTCAGTGTTTGTCCCCTACCACCGCTAATCTACCGGTGATAGTTTGTTTACGTCCCTATAAATTAGCGATTCGGCAAACGAGGCTACTAAAATTAGTACCACGCTTGAAAAGAAATATTTACTTTGGTCGAATCGTTCGACTAAAGATTCCTCAGAGTGCATGGCCACGGTTTAATGACTGAAACAATTAAAAGTTATAAGAGAAAAATAAAACCCGTCAAGGAAAATTGACTGAGGGAAGATATTTTGAGCATGACATAAATAAAAGTAAATCAAGTATGAGATTTACATGGTTGTTTACATGATGTTTCGTTACACAGGAAATTTAACCACAAGCAAGGTGTCACTAATAATAAACAGGTATCTCAAATATGTAAGAAATAAATGCCAAACGATTTTGCAGATACAAACAAAGTAAACAATTATAAGAAAACAATTTTAATTAAATGTGGAATAGGTATTAAATTCGGGTTAGAGAAATAGCGATGTCAACCTTCAGAGAAAACTTAATTAGAAATACTAATGCTAAGTTAGATAAAGAAATGGAGATAAGAGAATTAGAGCAGTCACATGCTAATTAACTGAATGGTATATAGTACATACAAATGAAAAAAAAGAAAAGGTAAGGATGAAAGCATAGTTGCGTCAGAGGAACATTTGAAAAAGAGCTATGAGCTAAAGCTTTGTACAGAAACACGAATACTGTAACATTCAGTTACGGAGTAGAGTTCCATCAAAAATATGAAGTGATTAAGAACAAAATAAATAACTGTTAAATATGTGGAGTAATTATTGTTTTCTGATTTTGGCACAAGACTAGCAATTTTGGTGAGAGCAGGTAAGTCAATTACATCGTACCCAGTGTTCAACTGGTAACTATTTTATCGACCCCGAAAGGATAAAAGGTAAAGTCGACCCTGGTAGTATTTGAACTCTGAACAGAAATTTGAAAGAAACGTTGCTAAGCATTTCTTTCGGCGCGATAATGATTCTGCCTACACAAAGTCTTAATTAAATGGAGTGAATATTAAGCTGTGAGTTTTAATTAGATTATCCCTGGCTGGCAAAGCTTAGTGAACAGTTCTTACATCTCAAAGCTCTTACGATAATATTAGGATTAATGAATAACCTAGAGATGTAACGTAGAATAAACAATAGAAACCAAGAGACTAAATGATGAAATGCAATGTCGACCACTGCGGAATTTGAACCCAGAATGTAAAGGGCAGGAAGATTACCGCTAAACTTGTTCAAGATGTCCGAAACTGATAATGTTTTCTACCTTAACCACTAATGGCTCACGTAAACATTGGGAACGTTACAATTCAATGTGGGGTTACTTAAAGGAGCGAATACAAATGAAATACACTTTAATAATAATTTCCTAAAAGAACGATACTTCATAGGGCTGCCCGTGGAAACCCTACACCTTGATCGCCCAGACATTGGGGCAAGTAACCTCTCCTAATCGTTTTCTTTTAATCTAGAAGACAATGCTTAAAGTAGGCCCATTTACTCGGACCACCCTTGCCGCATTAAGCCACTTTTCAACAAATTTACTGCAAAAGAACAATTTCCTCTCTATCGTCATTTTCCTTTTCAAGTTAAACTTGAAACAGTTGATGAGGTCTGATGAAAATACATAAGCTCTTTCGTTAAGGTAGCTAGGCAGATAAACACTTTACTATTCTCGGCGAAAGGAAGGGGACGGGACGATTTTTACAGTGGACTCAGCCCATAGCCGAACTCGTACTACGCGTGACGGCAGGTGGTCCAAATAAATCCACGATTCAGTAGTGATCGAGCACTGGACGTGTTGCATTGCTCGGCACGTACAGATTAGAATTTCTGCCCGCTGTGCTAACAATTGTGCCAAATTGTTACCTGATTTCGTAACTATTAGTAACTAGCTGGCCCCGTGTCGCCACAAGTGACGGCTAATTGTAATATTTTGTATATAAATATAGATGGTAAATCAAATTAATACACTTGTCAATGTTCACATACGTTCACCTACTTCCTTTGTACAAACACACAAATACACACATATACTCACACAGAGTTGAAACGCTGTTTGATTCTTTTTCATCGTTGAAAGTTACCATCCTATTTCCATTGCACACACACACACACACACACACACACACACACACACACACACATATTCACATACCTCCCTTTTACATACACACACACACACACACACACACATATTCACATACCTCCCTTTTACATACACACACATATACTCACACTGAGTTCAAAGGCTCTTTCATTTATTTTTACCCCTTCCTTCCTTATTCATCTATCACTCCTTCCTTTCACGTTCATATGTTGTGATGAAGAAAGACACAAGAGTACTACTATAGCTGCTGACTTCGTAAAAAAAGCACGTCTTAACTTTCTTGGGAGGGCATGACTGTTTAAAAGAATACAAGTATTTCACTGATAATTATTTCCTCGACTTAGTAACCATAAAAGTCAATATCGATCTCGACGAGAATTGAATGCAAAAAGTAAATTACCGTGTGAAACACTAGTGGATTACTTGCTTGACGCTGTAACGGCTGACTAATACACAACATTGAAAATAATACCATTAGCGATAATATTGGTTATTTTCCCTGAGTTGTCCAGATGTATCGCTTCCGATGTTTTGGAAATAAAATCATAATGTATGTAGTATGAAATGTGTGTGTGTGTATCTGTCTGTGTATGGGGAGTGCATATACACACGCGTATAAAGCCTTACACAATTTTAATCGAAATAAACAATATACAATCATTGCATATATATACTATATCCATATATTCAATTCATTGAAGGAGAGCCTAAAGTACTCTTCGCTCCAATGACATCAATCATATGTATTTGAAGTGAATTGTTTTATTACCAACTGACATTATCTGGCGGATAATCAAACTAATGGTCAATTTAAACAGAGGTTGAAAGGAAAATGGAAGCGAATTATACTGGAAGAAGTATTTCAGACGGAAATTTAATGACATTAAAAAAAAAAAAAATGTGAAGAGTTTCCTAATTAATTTGAAAATAGTCTGACAAATATCGATAATTAACAGCACCCATACACTCATGTACCCATTTGTTGTTTACACCAGCTGTCTTCGTCTGCTGGTTTTTTTTTGTAAATTCTCCCATATATATATATGTATGTAATAGAAGAATAAAATCAGGTAGTCAGCATAAAATTAAAATTTCTGGGTAATTTATATATTAAATTAATAATTATATATATATATATATATATATATATATATATATATATATATATAATAGACGAAGTAAAAAGCTTAGAGAGAAAGATGAGCAAGTTACTGACTAGTTATGGGATACTCCACTAAAAACGTGACAGATATACTCTATGTACCAAGAAAAAAGAGGGGAAAGGAGACTGATTGGATGCGAACACAGCATTAGAGCAGAGGAAAGGAGCATAGCATGGTATGTAAAAATGCCACAGAGCCACTATTATTGGAACTAAGAAGGTCAGGCTTGTGTAGGATGGAAGATTGCAAAGATAAAACACTGTACAAGCACTTGAGAATGAATGAAACTGAAAATAGGTGGATAAAGAAAAGAATGCATGGACAATTTCATAAGGATGTTGAAGATAAGACAGACAGAGAAAAAAAAATTTCTATGGATGACCAAAAGGGATTTAAAACCGGAATCCGGAAATGTGTCTAATCTGAGCAGCCCAAGAGCAAGCACTAAGAACGAATTTCATCAAATACAGAATAGACAACACATCAGAAAGTGATAAGTGCAGAACTTGTGGACAAAATGGTGGAGTTGCATGGCATATTACCATTCAATGTACGCAACTAACCCAGAAAGAATGTAGCAGACGTCATGACAATATAGCAAGGATTGCCCATTGGACACTTTGCAACAAGTATGGACTTGACAATGTGGTACGAACGTAATTCCAAAGTCATAATCGAAAATGATAATGCAAAGATCCTATGAGAATTTATGATTCAGTGCGACCATGAGATAGAGAATAGGAAACTAGACATGGTGCTAATTAAGAAAGAAAGCAAATGATGCTGGATCATCGATAGAGTATGCCTAGCTGACAACAAGGTATGCGATAAGGAAGAAAGAAAAGTCGAAAGATATGACAGGTTAGCTTGGGAGGTAAAGCAGCTGTGGTCGAGAAAAAGGGTGGTATTAGTATCAATAATTTTCGGAGCCCTGGGGACATGGAGTAAAAATCTTAAGAAACACATGGAACACATACGGGCTGCAATAAGGGTGGAGCAGTTGCAGAAAACAACACTGCTTGGAACCGCTCGAATACTCCGGAAGGTGTTCGAAAAGTAAGACGTGTTACCTTAGTTCACTGGTAGTGAACAGCTGACACTGTAGTACATCTCCAGCGTTAGAAGCTGTGCAAAAGCAGTAAATGAATAAATAAATAAATAAGAATAAGAAGAAGCAGAAGAAGAAGAAGAAGAAGAAGAAGAAGAAGAAGAAGAAGAAGAAGAAGAAGAAGAAGAAGAAGAAGAAGAAGAAGAAGAAGAAGAAGAAGAAGAAAAAGACGAAGAAGAAGAAGAAGAAGAAGAAGAAGAATTACAACAACAACAACAACAACAACAACAATAATAACAATAATAACTCAGCGAAAGAGAATATGTACTACTCAAGTGCATCGGACCTCTACAGAATGTGTGGGAAGAAGATCGAAAGTGTGACTCACATTGTTAGTGCTTGTGAAAGTCTTGCGCAGAAAGGGTACACTCGTTGACACGTCAAAGTAGCTCAAAACATCCACTGGCTACTACGCCGTAAGTATGGATATGAGGTTTCGGGCGCTTGGTACCAACATACAACGGAAAAGGAAATGGACGAATAGGGGATGGCAAAAGTCATCTGGGACTTTGATTTCCAGACAGACAAAGTGTTAGAGCACCGAAGGCGTGATATAGTAGCCTTTAGGAGGGACAAACAAGAGTGCCTAATAATCGACGTAGTAGTGCCAGGAGATCAGCATATCATCATGAAAGAAAGAGAAAAAGTTGATAAATATGGAGATCTGAGAACTGAGATCGCTAAGATGTAGCAGCTATGAGAGTCGAACATAAAGGTTATCTCTACTGTCATCGGAGCATTGTGTTCAATCTGAAAAAAACATCTGAAAACCTTAGAGGCACACTACAATCAAGATGCATTACAAAAGTCGGCATTACTTGGAACTGCACACATATTGCGTAAAGTACTGTCTGTCTCAGGTCCTTGTGACTTGACAAACAGCACACAACCCCGCTAGATACAATATCTTCAATCAACAACCTCACGATATTGTATACTGTGTGACGCCTATCACAACAACAACAACAACGATATTATTATTATTATTATTATTATTATTATTATTATTATTATTATTATTATTATTATTATCATCATCAGCAGCACCATCGTCATCATCATCATCATCATCATCATCATCATCATCATCATCATCATAACCATCATCATCATTATTAAAACAGCGAGCTGACAGAGTCGGTACATGCCGGGATATACGCTTAGCGGCATCTTGTCCGCTTTTACGTTCTAAGTTCAAATTCCGCCGAAGTCATTCTTTAAGGGTTGATAAATTAAGTCACTGTGAAACATTGAGGTGGGGTTGTTTTAATCGACTTGTCTCATCCCACCAAATTTCAAACCTTGTGCCTTTAGTATTAAGGATTATTATTGTTATTATCCTCTTACTTCTGAGAGCGCTCTGTCTTGTTCGCTTTGGTTGATTCTGTGAGAAAGGACAGCAACCTGCTGCCAGAGGTCTCACAGGGTCCCTTTCCGGCCATTTATTTTTTAAGTCGTATAATGTGCTGCTCCCCAACAGGTCACATGCCGAGCGAACGTTTTTCGTCTGTAGTACTGTCCTCATTCACGCCGGTGTTCGTGTTAATTCTATTAGTCATGGCTCTCTATTATTATTATTAGGGCAGTCGGATTATTTCAAACGTCTGGAGGTTTTCCTAGGTACTTCTCGCACTTTAGTGCTAGTTGGGGACTGGAACGCTGTCCTAGACGAACGTATCGATAGGGTGGGTGCGGGAGCATCTAATAGGAAAGGGGGATGCAAGAGCCTCGCCAACCTGCTCAAACGCTTTCAGCTGTCCGACAGGTATCGACTAGACAACCCGAATGTGCTAATGTGGACTTGGACTAATCGCATCGGGTCGTCTAGATCGTACTTAGATAGATTTTTCTGTAGGCCAGCGGATAAGGATAGCATAGGGTGTCCACAATTCAACATAGTCGGCTACACGGACCACAAATTCGTGATCTGTACGGTCGACTTAGATAGGCTCCATAGACAAGTCCCCGGTTACTGGAAGCTAAACACGTCGACAACGGCGTGCAAAGCTTACAGAGACCGGATTAGTTTATTAGTTAAGAGGGCTTTAACCGGAGCAATCATCAACAACAACTGGTGGTTCGCCCTGAAGCGGGCAATTAGAGCAGAATCAATTAGGTTTAGCAAGGCTCTAGCTGTAGAACGTAAGAAAACAGAGCGGGATTTAGTTAACAAACTAGACGAGGCTCTTGGGACAGGCATCGCAACCGACGTGTTAGCAGCGAAGTTGGCCCTCGACCAACACTTTGATGCCAAGCATGAAGGCTGCGTTGTCAGAGCTAAAGCACTTTCGGTAAGCGGGGAGGGGACTAAGGCCGCTCGATGGGCCCGCGTGGTTGAGGCGAAGCGTGGCAACAGAGCGACCATTCGGTCTTTGGTGGACCAGAACGACTGCGAGATTTCGGGACCGAAGCAGATGTGTTCGGCCTTTCAGCGACACTTTGCTCAATTGTTCGGGACAAACGGTAGGACGGACGACGGAACAGATTTCGATGTGTACCTAGACGGCCTGCCGCAACTCTCGACCAGCGAGGCCGAGTGCTGCGAAGGACCGATATCTGCCTGGGAAGTACGGGAAGCGATGAAAGGCTGCACGAGAGGTAGATCGCCGGGTTTGGATGGTCTGCCTTACGAGCTTTATACGTCAATGCCAGACTTGTTTGCGGGCGTCTTGGCAAACGTCTACTGCAACTGGCAACAAAACGGGAGAATTCCTGCTTTTGTTTGTCGGGGAGTGGTGGCTTTGCTAAGAAAGGACCCAAACAAGGGGGACATTATAGGGAACTTTAGGCCCATCACTCTGCTCAACACAGAGTTGAAGATCTTGGCCAAGGTGCTAGCCAAGAGATTGGCGCCTGTCGTGGGCAAACTGATCGGCAAGGCGCAGACATGCCCTGTGCCGACCAGGTCTATCCACGACAACCTCCATCTCATGCGCTACATCATAGAGAGAGTGGGTAACGAAGCTGGCGCGGGTGGGGCTTTGATCAATTTAGATCAGTCTAAAGCCTTCGATAGGGTCGACCATCGATACCTGGCAGCTGTTCTCAAGGCAGCTGGTTTCGGTCCGGTCTTCCGCGGGTGGATAGCTGCTTTATACAGCGGCATCTGCTCGGTCATACGGGTGAACGGCCATCTATCGGAACCGTTCAACATCTCGCGTTCGGTTCGCCAAGGGTGTCCTCTCTCCTCCCTTCTGTATGTATTGACTCTCGAGCCATTACTGCGGAAGCTGGAGGCTTTGAGGGGCGTCCCGCGTGATCTGGGATGTGGAAGGAGCGTGTCTGCCTATGCCGACGACGTTACCGTGATGGTGTCGAGCCACAGGCATATTGACCTGATTGGCGAGACACTAAACGAGTATGAAGCGGTGACAGGTGCGAAAATTAACGCGGAAAAGTCAATGGGCTTGCAACTAGGCACCTGGAGGGGCAAGTCCATGCCGTCCAACAGCGTCGTAGGGCGCTGGACAGACGGACCCGTTAAACTGCTCGGGGTCTGGTTCGGTCCGGACCTCCAGTTGGAGAAAAACTGGGAAGAAGTGACGAACAGGGTGGCCAACCTCACCCAGAAATGGGCTGAGAGGAAGCTCTCCTTGAAAGGTCGAGCGGAGGTAGCGAATGCGTACATCGCATCCGTCATCTATTACCGTTTGACCGTCGTCCCTTGTCCCGACCGCTGGTTAACCAAGATAGTACGCTTGCTCTTCAACTTTTTGTGGAAGGGTCAGGTACCACTGGTCAGGCGCTCTATCTGCTGTCAACAGCCGCTGAACGGAGGCCTTGGCATGCCGTGGTTGCTGATGCGCAAACATGCGCTCAGGCTACGACATCTCAGGCGCTTCCTGGACGGTGAACAGGTGTGGTCGCCTTTCGTCAGACGCGATTTTCCGCAGCTCGTTTCTTTAACAGAGCTGCAATCCTGGATCAAACGTAGACCGAGAAAGGGCGCTTGGCACCTCGAGTGCCGCCAAGCTCTCACCGCCCTCAGTCAGGCGGGCAGTGCGATCGGTAGTAGATCCACTCTAGCTTTCTATAGAGGGTTAGTGGGAGAAAAGTGCGACGACGTTCTCGGGGAAACTCTAGGCGTCGAGGATAATCAGCTAAGCAGTCTGTTCAGGAGAACTTTCGGGCCGGGGCCCATGGATAATTTCCAAAGGTCCCTCGCCTGGCAGTGCTACCGAGGTGCGTTACCTGTTCGAGATAAACTCTACCGACATGGAAGTGCCGTCAACCGGGCCTGCCCGAGGTGCGCTCAGGACGACGAAACCGTTCTGCACGCACTCGTCCAGTGCCCGAGCATTGCTGACCTGTGGGTCTATATCGAACAGCTACTGTCACGTGTAGGACGGATCCGGCTATCAGCTGGATCCATCGTGAGAATTGACCCGCCGACCTCCTTTAACCAGGAGGGCAAGGCAATTTTCCTATGCCTAGTGGCTGTAGCGAAAGAGGTGATATGGTGGACCCGTTTGAAAGGGTTAAAGACAGACACTTTCCTCTTTGGCCAAGGCCTCATCAACTTTTTCAAGTTCCACTTGAAAAGGAAGATGAGAGTAGAGAGGGAAGTGCTGTCTCATAGCAAATTCGTTGAAAGATGGGTGACTGTTGGAAAAATGGCCAGTATAAACGGACCAATTCTGAGAATACACCTGTAAAAAAAAAAAAAAAAGGTAATGTAAAAGGAGAAAGGGCTCTATACCCCTTTCTTATTTTTTCTGACCAGGCTCCCGTGGTTTTATGGGTTTTTCCACGTGTAACCTTTCCTTTTTCGAAGCGCCTCCCCCTTTGGGAGTTCTACTTATTTATTTATCTATTTATTTATCTATTTATTTATTATATCCTTCTCCGTTTTCTTCCTCTGTTTAGACGAACTTTCCTACCTTTTCGGACAAAACCTTTTGTAACCTTCGTCCTGTCTTTGTCCTTATATGTCTTTAATTGATATTAGCCCTTGTGGCCAATAAAACGAATTAATTATTATTATTATTATAATTATTGTTATTATTATTATTATTATTATTATTATTATTATTATTATTATTATTATTATTATTATTATTATTATTATTATTATTACCATCATCATCATCATCATCATTATTATCATTATTATTATTATTATTTCATTAATAACATTGATAGGTGTAGCATTAGCTTAGTAAAAATAGAAGTAGCGGCAGTAGTTTATAGTTGTTTACGATGCTTGTAGCCGCCATATTGTCCCTTACGTGCTTCTCTACGAAAGCCATTAAGCTATATTTAGATTTGGAATTGGTATAAATAAAAGAATTTGGAACTTGAAACTAAAGATTTTATTTACTTGTACGTGAATATTAGAAACGTTAATGAATAGCATCTTAATGAAGTAAGGAAATCTTGCTAGCGGTACACCATCTCTTTGTTCCACATGGACACTGAGTGCATTCGGCGTTCCATCAGTAGTGGTCGCATTATATCCACACTCTCTCCATATCTATCTATCTATCTATCTATCTATCTATCTATCTATCTATCTATCTATCTATCTATCTATCTATCTATCTACCTGTCTGTCTATCTATCTATCTAATCTATCTATCTATCATCATGGACGGACGGTAGACACATCGGCTCCCATGTAAGTTGCATTTTTCACCTCTTAAAAGACGTATTTTGTTTTAAAATTTTGTATAAGTTGTGTATAACACAAAATACTTCGTGAACATATATTTTTCAAATCGGAAATAGCTCTATTTAGAGCCTTATTTCCAAAAATTCAAACATATCTTCCTCGTTCCTAGCCATATTCTTTAAAACGAATATGGCTAAGGTTTTCAACGAGGCCGACTTCCCGCTCCTAATGCCAGAGGCGAAAACACTTAATGCCGTTCCGCATGAACGCAGACAAGTGATGAAGAAGAGCAATGATTCTGAGTCAACTGCTGCTGCCTCAACCACCACCACTACCACCATCACGTGTACAAACTCTGCTGCTACAGCAGTCTTGCCTGCCACCGTCACCAGTGACAACAACAACAACAACGACAAAGACAACAACAACAACAGCAACAACAACGACAACGACACAAATGTCCTTGCTAACACGACCACTGACCTCACCACTGCTACTACCAGTGACAATAACAACAGCAACAACAACAGGACACCGACCTTCAACACCAACACCACCACTACTTCGACAAACTCTGCCGCCACTACCACCACCTTTGAACCTGGCAGTACCAACACCACTGTCAATACCACCATCAACAACTACAAGACGAACAAGATAAACAACACCACAAACGCCACAAACAACATATCTGCCAGCATCACAAAAACAAATTTTGCCGATGCAACGAAAGAAAAAAGAACAATATTAACATTCACCCAAAAACAAATCAATGACACAAAATCCCTTCTCACGAAAGAAGGTGACACTGTACAAATACACATACCAAAAGCAATTATTGAAAATACAAACAAGAAGCACATATCATACAGACTTATCAACAAGAAAACGAAGCGACCGGAGAATTTCTCCACCCAAAAAATTGAGATTTGTCTCAAACCGATATGGCCCTTTCAAAGTCATGTTACTTGGGGACGAAAATTTGCCACGGTCCTAGTACGCTTTAAGAGCGAACAGTTAGCGAAGGAATTTTCAACACTCTCTCTCCACACAGATGACTTGGTGATGATACCGAGTTATCTTGGACAGAGAGTGACGAAGGTGACAGTAAAGAATGTCCCTTCACAAGTGGAAACACAGTGGATAGTAGGTTCTATATGCCTCGAAATGGAGGAGGCAAATATATTAGAAATTGCTACTGCAGAGGAGAAAAACTGGGAAGGGGGAAAAAAAGTCGAAGTCCTCCTCCACATCACTGAAGAGGAGTGCCAAAAGATCCCCACACACATCCAACTGGCAAAGGACCACAAGTTATATGTAGTGGTGGAAGGAAGGCGGCCACGTTGTTATGTATGCGGCAGCGAGGCACACCTCAAGGACAGTTGCCCAACCGCCGCCAACCAAAAAAAGCAACAAGGGCAACCACCAAAACCCGGAAAAAAAACCCTACTACCAACACCACCATCAACAATCAAAACAAGAGAAACACAAGCAACACTGGCAACTGAGAAGACAACAGCATCTGCAAAAACAACAAGTGAGGAAGCAGGGGAAAAGAAAGAAAATTCCAAGACTGTTTCCCCCTCCCCCACATCACACACACCTCACACAAATAACAAGCCATCAGCACCAACAAAAACAGCAACACAACCACTCACACAAGCACACACAGACGCTCACAATTTGCCCCTACCCCCTTCCGATTCCTCAGAACCTTCGTCGGAAGATGAAAGTAATGAGGAATGGCAAATAGCCCAGAAAGGAAGGAGGAAGAGGAGCAAGAAAAGAAAAGCAAACACAAACAAAGCAGGGAGATACACAACTCCCGAAAACACTCCAGACACCAACACAAGCACACACAACTACAACACAAGCAACAAAACCCCAAAAGCAAGTACACACACAATGCTCACTGCCATCAACACAAAAAACTCAGAGTTGATGGAATACATCAACACAAAAACAAACATAACAAACGAAGACATAAAAACCAGCAACCACCCATACACAACACCGCCAGAACACATCAAAATACTACACATAACACCAACCCTGCACCACACACTAAAATCTATTTTTCCAAAGGCAGTTGGCAAATGCCAAAAATACCTGGCGAAAAAACTATATAGTGATCTCCTCGAAGAAAACCCGAAGGAGGAGACACAAAAACTCTCAAACGGTAAGTGACTCTCTTTATAAAACTTTAACACTCAAATCAAAATGATGCTCAAGATTGGTTGTGTAAATGCGCGTGGCTTGGGGTCCCCTTGGAAACAAGGGTACCTCCTAAATGACATAAAGTCACATAAACTAGAAATCATAGCCATAAGCGAGACCAGACTCCATGATCCGCGGGCCCTATCGTCCATGTTTGGCAGACAGTTTAACATTTATTTTTCTCCCTGTCTGCCGAGAATGGGCGGTAGTGGCACGGCGGTACTCTTTCGCAAGAGTCTGGATCTCGAAGTAAAGACAGTATTCATAGACCCGGAGGGTAGATTGGTTGTTCTGGATGTCGATGGCAGCGATGGGTGTGCTTTTCGACTCATATCAGTATACGCACCACCTTTAACAGGTAGGCCGGATTTCTTTCGACGTCTAGAAGTATTCCTAGGAACGTCTCGTCCTTTACTTTTAGTGGGGGATTGGAATGCTACCTTGGACACGCATCTAGACTATGTGGGCAGAGATAGGAATAGACGGGGATGCAAATGCCTCAAAGACCTGCTCAGACGCTTTCAACTGTCTGACAGGTACCGACTCGATTACCCGAATGCGCCAATGTGGACATGGACAAACCGCATCGGGTCGTCGAGATCGTATCTAGATAGAATACTGTGTAGGAGAGTAGATAGAGATAGCATAGGGTGTCCACAATTTCACATAGTCAGCTACACGGATCACAAACTTGTGACGTGTACGCTAGACTTAGATAAGACACATAGGCAGGGCTCCGGTTACTGGAAACTAAACGCGTCTTTCCCGTCGAGACCAGTTTTCAGAGACCGGATTAGCACGTTAGTAAAGAGGGCTTTGACAGGAGCCATCATCAATAACAAATGGTGGTTTGCCCTCAAGAGAGCAATAAAAGCAGAAGCGGTTAGGTATAGCAAAGCACTAGCCATAGACAGAAACAGAGTAGAGGGTGAACTAGTTAAGAAGCTAGAAGAGGCAATTAGAAGTGGCATCGCATCCGACGTTTTGGCGGCGAGGTTGGCCCTTGACCAACACTTCAACGCCAAACACGAAGGGTGCGTTGTCAGGGCTAGGATGCGTGCTCTAAGAAACGAAGGTGTTGGAGCCGCACGAGAGGCCCGGGTGGCGGAGGCGCAACAGGGCAACAAAGCCACCATTCGGTCTCTGGTGGACGAACAGGGGCGCGAGCTGCTCGAGCCAAGCAAAATGTGTGAGGCCTTTCAGCGGCACTTTGCTCGACTGTTTGGGACGAATGGCGAGCGAGAACGCAGGGTGGACTTCAGTGCCTACCTGCACAGCCTGCCACGACTCTCGGCAAGAGAGGCGGAGTGCTGCGAAGGTGCCATCACGGCGGCGGAAGTGAGGGACGCGATGGCGGGATGCTCGAGGGACAAATCTCCGGGTTTGGATGGTCTGCCCTACGAGCTTTACAACTGTAAGCCAGACTTGTTTGGAGACGTCTTGGTGGCGGTGTACTGCAACTGGCAGCAAAACGGGAGCATTCCCGGTTTTGTGAGTCGAGGAGCCGTAACGCTGCTGAAGAAAGATCCAAACAAGGGGGACGTCATAGATAACTTTAGGCCCATCACTCTGCTCAATGCAGACTTGAAAATTTTGGCCAAGGTGTTAGCCAAGCGGTTGGCGCTTGTCATCGAGAAACTGATCGGCAAGGCGCAAACGTGCGCGGTGCCGGGCAGGAGCATCCATGACAACCTCCATCTGATGCGCTACATCATAGAGAGGGTAGTTAAGGAACCTGGCATGGGTGGGGCCCTGATCAATTTAGATCAATCGAAAGCTTTCGATAGGGTAGACCATCAATACTTGGAGGCTGTCCTCATAGCAGTCGGCTTCGGTCCCATTTTCCGCGGCTGGATGGCTGCCTTGTACAGAGGCATCCGTTCGGTAGTTCGCGTCAATGGGCATCTATCAAGACCCTTCGACATTGCACGTTCGGTCCGTCAGGGATGCCCCCTCTCGTCGCTTCTGTACGTGTTGACTCTCGAGCCACTACTGCGGAAGCTGGCGACGCTGAGGGGCATCCCGCGAGAGTTGGGATGCGGGACGAGCGTGTCGGCATACGCGGACGACGTCACCGTCATAGTGTCTAGCCAAAAGCACATCGAGCTTGTCGGCGAGACACTGAGAGACTACGAAGCGGTAACGGGAGCGAAAATCAACCGGGATAAGTCAGTGGGCTTGCGGCTCGGCACCTGGAGAAGCAACCCCATGCCGTCAAGTAGCGCCTCCGTCGTGGGACGTTGGACTGACGGTCCGGTTGAGATGCTCGGGGTCTGGTTTGGTCCAGACCTCCAAACGGAGAAGAACTGGGACGAGATAACGAGAAGGGTGGCCACTCTAGCCCGGCAATGGGCCGAGAGGAAGCTTTCCCTGAAAGGTCGGGCGGAGGTGGCGAACACGTACATCGCGTCCGTCATCTACTACCGCCTGACCGTCGTTCCTTGTCCCGACCCTACCATCACCAAACTGGAGCGCATCCTCTTCCGCTTCTTGTGGAAAGGAAGCGTTCCGATGGTTAGGCGATCCGTTTGCTGCCAACACCCGTTAAAAGGAGGACTGGGCATGCCGTGGTTGATGATGCGCAGACACGCGCTGAGACTGCGACATCTCCGGCTCTACGTAGACAGCGGTGAACAGGTGTGGTCACCGTTTGTGCGGCGCGCTTTCCCGCAGCTCGTCTCCATGACCGAACTGCAGTCATGGATCAAGAAGAGGCCGAGGAAGGGCGAATGGCACCGCGAGTGTCGCGCTGCTCTTCGGCAACTCCAACAACCCGGGTCAACCTTGAGCGACTGCATCACAACTAACGCATTCTATAGTGGATTAGTGGAGGGAAGGTACGACGACGATCTCGGGGCGAACCTGGGCGTCGACGAGGAATACCTGACCCGCCTGTTTAAGACGACCTTCGGGCCGGGACCTATGGACAACTTCCAGAGATCCCTGGCCTGGCAGTGCTATCGAGAAGCACTACCCGTTCGGGATAAGCTCTACAGGCATGGCTCGAGAAACACGGGGCCGACCTGTCCGAGATGCCGGCAGAGCGACGAAACCGTTCTGCACGCACTCGTACAGTGTCCCACCATTTCCGAGCTGTGGGCTTACGTCGAACAACTGCTATCGCGTGTGGGACGAGTCGGTCTATCAGCCCAGTCTATCGTGAATATTGTCGCGCCTCCTTCCTTTAAACGGGAAGGAAGAGCTATTTTCATCGTACTTGTGGCTATGGCGAAAGAATGTGTATGGTGGACGCGTCTGAAAGGTCTAGAGACAAAGACTTTCCTCTCTGGGCAATCTCTCATCAACTTCTTCAAGTATCACCTGAAGAGGAAGTTGAGAGTAGAAAGGGAAGTCTTGTCTAGTGAATGCTTCAAAAAAAGATGGGTGAATGTAGCAAGGATGGCACGTGTGAACGACGGAGCCATCTTGAGCATAACCCTATGAACAAAAAAAAAATAATAAAACAAAAAGGCAAAAGAGAGTCACTTACTGTTATAGTTTCTTCAATGAGAATATTGACCAAGGTTACCGTGGTCTTTTCCGTGGGCTTTTCCTTCCACGGCTAAACCTAAACTGTCCTCCCCTCTTTTTACACGAGAACATTACTGTGTGATACACGATCCCTATTGATCGGCCTTTCCTTTTCTTTTTTTTTCGATCCCTTTTGATCGAACTGCCCCTTTTTCCCTTCCTACGATCCCTTTTGATCGACACCACCAATTTTTTTTTTTTTTCTTCCTTCCCCCTCCCAAAAAGAAAAGCTCTACATTGTATTTGTCCCATCTTCGTTGAGCCCTGTGTGGCTAATAAAAGAAATGTATCTATCTATCTATCTATCTATCTATCTATCTATCTATCTATCTATCTATCTATCTACCTGTCTATCTACCTGTCTGTCTATCTATCTATCTATCTATCTATCTATCTATCTATCTATCTATCTATTAATCTATCTGTATGTCTATCTATCTATCTATATATCTATTTATCTATCTATCTATCTGTCTATCTATCTATCTATCTGTCTATCTATCTATCTATCTATCTATCTATCTATCTATCTATCTATCTATCTATCTATCTATCTATCTTGGACGGACGGTAGACACATCGGCTCCCATGTAAGTTGCATTTTTCACCTCTTAAAAGACCTATTTTGTTTTAAAATTTTGTATAAGTTGTGTATAACACAAAATACTTCGTGAACATATATTTTTCAAATCGGAAATAGCTCTATTTAGAGCCTTATTTCCAAAAATTCAAACATATCTTCCTCGTTCCTAGCCATATTCTTTAAAACGAATATGGCTAAGGTTTTCAACGAGGCCGACTTCCCGCTCCTAATGACAGAGGCGAAAACACTTAATGCCGTTCCGCATGAACGCAGACAAGTGATGAAGAAGAGCAATGATTCTGAGTCAACTGCTGCTGCCTCAACCACCACCACTACCACCATCACGTGTACAAACTCTGCTGCTACAGCAGTCTTGCCTGCCACCGTCACCAGTGACAACAACAACAACAACGACAAAGACAACAACAACAACAGCAACAACAACGACAACGACACAAATGACCTTGCTAACACGACCACTGTCCTCACCACTGCTACTACCAGTGACAATAACAACAGCAACAACAACAGGACACCGACCTTCAACACCAACACCACCACTACTTCGACAAACTCTGCCGCCACTACCACCACCTTTGAACCTGGCAGTACCAACACCACTGTCAATACCACCATCAACAACTACAAGACGAACAAGATAAACAACACCACAAACGCTACAAACAACATATCTGCCAGCATCACAAAAACAAATTTTGCCGATGCAACGAAAGAAAAAAGAACAATATTAACATTCACCCAAAAACAAATCAATGACACAAAATCCCTTCTCACGAAAGAAGGTGACACTGTACAAATACACATACCAAAAGCAATTATTGAAAATACAAACAAGAAGCACATATCATACAGACTTATCAACAAGAAAACGAAGCGACCGGAGAATTTCTCCACCCAAAAAATTGAGATTTGTCTCAAACCGATATGGCCCTTTCAAAGTCATGTTACTTGGGGACGAAAATTTGCCACGGTCCTAGTACGCTTTAAGAGCGAACAGTTAGCGAAGGAATTTTCAACACTCTCTCTCCACACAGATGACTTGGTGATGATACCGAGTTATCTTGGACAGAGAGTGACGAAGGTGACAGTAAAGAATGTCCCTTCACAAGTGGAAACACAGTGGATAGTAGGTTCTATATGCCTCGAAATGGAGGAGGCAAATATATTAGAAATTGCTACTGCAGAGGAGAAAAACTGGGAAGGGGGAAAAAAAGTCGAAGTCCTCCTCCACATCACTGAAGAGGAGTGCCAAAAGATCCCCACACACATCCAACTGGCAAAGGACCACAAGTTATATGTAGTGGTAGAAGGAAGGCGACCACGTTGTTATGTATGCGGCAGCGAGGCACACCTCAAGGACAGTTGCCCAACCGCCGCCAACCAAAAAAAGCAACAAGGGCAACCACCAAAACCCGGAAAAAAAACCTTACTACCAACACCACCATCAACAATCAAAACAAGAGAAACACAAGCAACACTGGCAACTGAGAAGACAACAGCATCTGCAAAAACAACAAGTGAGGAAGCAGGGGAAAAGAAAGAAAATTCCAAGACTGTTTCCCCCTCCCCCACATCACACACACCTCACACAAATAACAAGCCATCAGCACCAACAAAAACAGCAACACAACCACTCACACAAGCACACACAGACGCTCACAATTTGCCCCTACCCCCTTCCGATTCCTCAGAACCTTCGTCGGAAGATGAAAGTAATGAGGAATGGCAAATAGCCCAGAAAGGAAGGAGGAAGAGGAGCAAGAAAAGAAAAGCAAACACAAACAAAGCAGGGAGATACACAACTCCCGAAAACACTCCAGACACCAACACAAGCACACACAACTACAACACAAGCAACCAAAACCCCAAAAGCAAGTACACACACAATGCTCACTGCCATCAACACAAAAAACTCAGAGTTGATGGAATACATCAACACAAAAACAAACATAACAAACGAAGACATAAAAACCAGCAACCACCCATACACAACACCGCCAGAACACATCAAAATACTACACATAACACCAACCCTGCACCACACACTAAAATCTATTTTTCCAAAGGCAGTTGGCAAATGCCAAAAATACCTGGCGAAAAAACTATATAGTGATCTCCTCGAAGAAAACCCGAAGGAGGAGACACAAAAACTCTCAAACGGTAAGTGACTCTCTTTATAAAACTTTAACACTCAAATCAGAATGATGCTCAAGATTGGTTGTGTAAATGCGCGTGGCTTGGGGTCCCCTTGGAAACAAGGGTACCTCCTAAATGACATAAAGTCACATAAACTAGAAATCATAGCCATAAGCGAGACCAGACTCCATGATCCGCGGGCCCTATCGTCCATGTTTGGCAGACAGTTTAACATTTATTTTTCTCCCTGTCTGCCGGGAATGGGCGGTAGTGGCACGGCGGTACTCTTTCGCAAGAGTCTGGATCTCGAAGTAAAGACAGTATTCATAGACCCGGAGGGTAGATTGGTTGTTCTGGATGTCGATGGCAGCGATGGGTGTGCTTTTCGACTCATATCAGTATACGCACCACCTTTAACAGGTAGGCCGGATTTCTTTTGACGTCTAGAAGTATTCCTAGGAACGTCTCGTCCTTTACTTTTAGTGGGGGATTGGAATGCTACCTTGGACACGCATCTAGACTATGTGGGCAGAGATAGGAATAGACGGGGATGCAAATGCCTCAAAAACCTGCTCAGACGCTTTCAACTGTCTGACAGGTACCGACTCGATTACCCGAATGCGCCAATGTGGACATGGACAAACCGCATCGGGTCGTCGAGATCGTTTCTAGATAGAATACTGTGTAGGAGAGTAGATAGAGATAGCATAGGGTGTCCACAATTTCACATAGTCAGCTACACGGATCACAAACTTGTGACGTGTACGCTAGACTTAGATAAGACACATAGGCAGGGCTCCGGTTACTGGAAACTAAACGCGTCTTTCCCGTCGAGACCAGTTTTCAGAGACCGGATTAGCACGTTAGTAAAGAGGGCTTTGACAGGAGCCATCATCAATAACAAATGGTGGTTTGCCCTCAAGAGAGCAATAAAAGCAGAAGCGGTTAGGTATAGCAAAGCACTAGCCATAGACAGAAACAGAGTAGAGGGTGAACTAGTTAAGAAGCTAGAAGAGGCAATTAGAAGTGGCATCGCATCCGACGTTTTGGCGGCGAGGTTGGCCCTTGACCAACACTTCAACGCCAAACACGAAGGGTGCGTTGTCAGGGCTAGGATGCGTGCTCTAAGAAACGAAGGTGTTGGAGCCGCACGAGAGGCCCGGGTGGCAGAGGCGCAACAGGGCAACAAAGCCACCATTCGGTCTCTGGTGGACGAACAGGGGCGCGAACTGCTCGAGCCAAGCAAAATGTGTGAGGCCTTTCAGCGGCACTTTGCTCGACTGTTTGGGACGAATGGCGAGCGAGAACGCAGGGTGGACTTCAGTGCCTACCTGCACAGCTTGCCACGACTCTCGGCAAGAGAAGCGGAGTGCTGCGAAGGTGCCATCACGGCGGCGCAAGTGAGGGACGCGATGGCGGGATGCTCGAGGGACAAATCTCCGGGTTTGGATGGTCTGCCCTACGAGCTTTACAACTGTAAGCCAGACTTGTTTGGAGACGTCTTGGTGGCGGTGTACTGCAACTGGCAGCAAAACGGGAGCATTCCCGGTTTTGTGAGTCGAGGAGCCGTAACGCTGCTGAAGAAAGATCCAAACAAGGGGGACGTCATAGATAACTTTAGGCCCATCACTCTGCTCAATGCAGACTTGAAAATTTTGGCCAAGGTGTTAGCCAAGCGGTTGGCGCTTGTCATCGAGAAACTGATCGGCAAGGCGCAAACGTGCGCGGTGCCGGGCAGGAGCATCCATGACAACCTCCATCTGATGCGCTACATCATAGAGAGGGTAGTTAAGGAACCTGGCATGGGTGGGGCCCTGATCAATTTAGATCAATCGAAAGCTTTCGATAGGGTAGACCACCAATACTTGGAGGCTGTCCTCATAGCGGCCGGCTTCGGTCCCATTTTCCGCGGCTGGATGGCTTACTAAATTAATCCTTCCTACTAATAATAAACAACTTATTAAAATCAAAGACATTCTTACCTCATAAGAAATTCTTTGAGCAACCGCACGAACAGATCCTAATAAAGCATACTTAGAATTAGAAAATCACCCAGCCCCCATTACAGTATATACACCAATTCTAGAAATACGTTTTGGCGGCGAGGTTGGCCCTTGACCAACACTTCAACGCCAAACACGAAGGGTGCGTTGTCAGGGCTAGGATGCGTGCTCTAAGAAACGAAGGTGTTGGAGCCGCACGAGAGGCCCGGGTGGCAGAGGCGCAACAGGGCAACAAAGCCACCATTCGGTCTCTGGTGGACGAACAGGGGCGCGAACTGCTCGTTCGGCAGTTCGCGTCAATGGGCATCTATCAAGACCCTTCGACATTGCACGTTCGGTCCGTCAGGGATGCCCCCTCTCGTCGCTTCTGTACGTGTTGACTCTCGAGCCACTACTGCGGAAGCTGGCGATGCTGAGGGGCATCCCGCGAGAGTTGGGATGCGGGACGAGCGTGTCGGCATACGCGGACAACGTCACCGTCATAGTGTCTAGCCAAAAGCACATCGAGCTTGTCGGCGAGACACTGAGAGACTACGAAGCGGTAACGGGAGCGAAAATCAACCGGGATAAGTCAGTGGGCTTGCGGCTCGGCACCTGGAGAAGCAACCCCATGCCGTCAAGTAGCGCCTCCGTCGTGGGACGTTGGACTGACGGTCCGGTTGAGATGCTCGGGGTCTGGTTTGGTCCAGACCTCCAAACGGAGAAGAACTGGGACGAGATAACGAGAAGTGTGGCCACTCTAGCCCGGCAATGGGCCGAGAGGAAGCTTTCCCTGAAAGGTCGGGCGGAGGTGGCGAACACGTACATCGCGTCCGTCATCTACTACCGCCTGACCGTCGTTCCTTGTCCCGACCCTACCATCACCAAACTGGAGCGCATCCTCTTCCGCTTCTTGTGGAAAGGAAGCGTTCCGATGGTTAGGCGATCCGTTTGCTGCCAACACCCGTTAAAAGGAGGACTGGGCATGCCGTGGTTGATGATGCGCAGACACGCGCTGAGACTGCGACATCTCCGGCTCTACGTAGACAGCGGTGAACAGGTGTGGTCACCGTTTGTGCGGCGCGCTTTCCCGCAGCTCGTCTCCATGACCGAACTGCAGTCGTGAATCAAGAAGAGGCCGAGGAAGGGCGAATGGCACCGCGAGTGTCGCGCTGCTCTTCGGCAACTCCAACAACCCGGGTCAACCTTGAGCGACTGCATCACAACTAACGCATTCTATAGGGGATTAGTGGAGGGAAGGTACGACGACGATCTCGGGGCGAACCTGGGCGTCGACGAGGAATACCTGACCCGCCTGTTTAAGACGACCTTCGGGCCGGGACCTATGGACAACTTCCAGAGATCCCTGGCCTGGCAGTGCTATCGAGAAGCACTACCCGTTCGGGATAAGCTCTACAGGCATGGCTCGAGAAACACGGGGCCGACCTGTCCGAGATGCCGGCAGAGCGACGAAACCGTTCTGCACGCACTCGTACAGTGTCCCACCATTTCCGAGCTGTGGGCTTACGTCGAACAACTGCTATCGCGTGTGGGACGAGTCGGTCTATCAGCCGAGTCTATCGTGAATATTGTCGCGCCTCCTTCCTTTAAACGGGAAGGAAGAGCTATTTTCATCGTACTTGTGGCTATGGCGAAAGAATGTGTATGGTGGACGCGTCTGAAAGGTCTAGAGACAAAGACTTTCCTCTCTGGGAAATCTCTCATCAACTTCTTCAAGTATCACCTGAAGAGGAAGTTGAGAGTAGAAAGGGAAGTCTTGTCTAGTGAATGCTTCAAAAAAAGATGGGTGAATATAGCAAGGTTGGCACGTGTGAACGACGGAGCCATCTTGAGCATAACCCTATGAACAAGAAAAAATAAAAATAAAACAAAAAGGCAAAAGAGAGTCACTTACTGTTATAGTTTCTTCAATGAGAATATTGACCAAGGTTACCGTGGTCTTTTCCGTGGGCTTTTCCTTCCACGGCTAAACCTAAACTGTCCTCCCCTCTTTTTACACGAGAACATTACTGTGTGATACACGATCCCTATTGATCGGCCTTTCCTTTTCTTTTTTTTTCGATCCCTTTTGATCGAACTGCCCCTTTTTCCCTTCCTACGATCCCTTTTGATCGACACCACCAATTTTTTTTTTTTTTCTTCCTTCCCCCTCCCAAAAAGAAAAGCTCTACATTGTATTTGTCCCATCTTCGTTGAGCCCTGTGTGGCTAATAAAAGAAATGTATCTATCTATCTATCTATCTATCTATCTATCAAAGCACTAGCCATAGACAGAAACAGAGTAGAGGGTGAACTAGTTAAGAAGCTAGAAGAGGCAATTAGAAGTGGCATCGCATCCGACATTTTGGCGGCGAGGTTGGCCCTTGACCAACACTTCAACGCCAAACACGAAGGGTGCGTTGTCAGGGCTAGGATGCGTGCTCTAAGAAACGAAGGTGTTGGAGCCGCACGAGAGGCCCGGGTGGGGGAGGCGCAACAGGGCAACAAAGCCACCATTCGGTCTCTGGTGGACGAACAGGGGCGCGAACTGCTCGAGCCAAGCAAAATGTGTGAGGCCTTTCAGCGGCACTTTGTTCGACTGTTTGGGACGAATGGCGAGCGAGAACGCAGGGTGGACTTCAGTGTCTACCTGCACAGCCTGCCACGACTCTCGGCAAGAGAGGCGGAGTGCTGCGAAGGTGCCATCGCGGCGGCGCAAGTGAGGGACGCGATGGCGTGATGCTCGAGGGACAAATCTCCGGGTATGGATGGTCTGCCGTACGAGCTTTACAACTGTAAGCCAGACGTGTTTGGAGACGTCTTGGTGGCGGTGTACTGCAACTGGCAGCAAAACGGGAGCATTCCCGGTTTTGTGAGTCGAGGAGCCGTAACGCTGCTGAAGAAAGATCCAAACAAGGGGGACGTCATAGATAACTTTAGGCCCATCACTCTGCTCAATGCAGACTTGAAAATTTTGGCCAAGGTGTTAGCCAAGCGGTTGGCGCTTGTCATCGAGAAACTGATCGGCAAGGCGCAAACGTGCGCGGTGCCGGGCAGGAGCATCCATGACAACCTCCATCTGATGCGCTACATCATAGAGAGGGTAGTTAAGGAACCTGGCATGGGTGGGGCCCTGATCAATTTAGATCAATCGAAAGCTTTCGATAGGGTAGACCATCAATACTTGGAGGCTGTCCTCATAGCGGCCGGCTTCGGTCCCATTTTCCGCGGCTGGATGGCTGCCTTGTACAGAGGCATCCGTTCGGTAGTTCGCGTCAATGGGCACCTATCAAGACCCTTCGACATTGCACGTTCGGTCCGTCAGGGATGCCCCCTCTCGTCGCTTCTGTACGTGTTGACTCTCGAGCCACTACTGCGGAAGCTGGCGACGCTGAGGGGCATCCCGCGAGAGTTGGGATGCGGGACGAGCGTGTCGGCATACGCGGACGACGTCACCGTCATAGTGTCTAGCCAAAAGCACATCGAGCTTGTCGGCGAGACACTGAGAGACTACGAAGCGGTAACGGGAGCGAAAATCAACCGGGATAAGTCAGTGGGCTTGCGGCTCGGCACCTGGAGAAGCAACCCCATGCCGTCAAGTAACGCCTCCGTCGTGGGACGTTGGACTGACGGTCCGGTTGAGATGCTCGGGGTCTGGTTTGGTCCAGACCTCCAAACGGAGAAGAACTGGGACGAGATAACGAGAAGGGTGGCCACTCTAGCCCGGCAATGGGCCGAGAGGAAGCTTTCCCTGAAAGGTCGGGCGGAGGTGGAGAACACGTACATCGCGTCCGTCATCTACTACCGCCTGACCGTCGTTCCTTGTCCCGACCCTACCATCACCAAACTGGAGCGCATCCTCTTCCGCTTCTTGTGGAAAGGAAGCGTTCCGATGGTTAGGCGATCCGTTTGCTGCCAACACCCGTTAAAAGGAGGACTGGGCATGCCGTGGTTGATGATGCGCAGACACGCGCTGAGACTGCGACATCTCCGGCTCTACGTAGACAGCGGTGAACAGGTGTGGTCACCGTTTGTGCGGCGCGCTTTCCCACAGCTCGTCTCCATGACCGAACTGCAGTCATGGATCAAGAAGAGGCCGAGGAAGGGCGAATGGCACCGCGAGTGTCGCGCTGCTCTTCGGCAACTCCAACAACCCGGGTCAACCTTGAGCGACTGCATCACAACTAACGCATTCTATAGTGGATTAGTGGAGGGAAGGTACGACGACGATCTTGGGGCGAACATGGGCGTCGACGAGGAATACCTGACCCGCCTGTTTAAGACGACCTTCGGGCCGGGACCTATGGACAACTTCCAGAGATCCCTGGCCTGGCAGTGCTATCGAGAAGCACTACCCGTTCGGGATAAGCTCTACAGGCATGGCTCGAGAAACACGGGGCCGACCTGTCCGAGATGCCGGCAGAGCGACGAAACCGTTCTGCACGCACTCGTACAGTGTCCCACCATTTCCGAGCTGTGGGCTTACGTCGAACAACTGCTATCGCGTGTGGGACGAGTCGGTCTATCAGCCGAGTCTATCGTGAATATTGTCGCGCTACCTTCCTTTAAACGGGAAGGAAGAGCTATTTTCATCGTACTTGTGGCTATGGCGAAAGAATGTGTATGGTGGACGCGTCTGAAAGGTCTAGAGACAAAGACTTTCCTCTCTGGGCAATCTCACATCAACTTCTTCAAGTATCACCTGAAGAGGAAGTTGAGAGTAGAAAGGGAAGTCTTGTCTAGTGAATGCTTCAAAAAAAGATGGGTGAATGTAGCAAGGATGGCACTTGTGAACGACGGAGCCATCTTGAGCATAACCCTATGAACAAGAAAAAAAAATAAAACAAAAAGGCAAAAGAGAGTCACTTACTGTTATAGTTTCTTCAATGAGAATATTGACCAAGGTTACCGTGGTCTTTTCCGTAGGCTTTTCCTTCCACGGCTAAACCTAAACTGTCCTCCCCTCTTTTTACACGAGAACATTACTGTGTGATACACGATCCCTATTGATCGGCCTTTCCTTTTCTTTTTTTTTTTCCGATCCCTTTTGATCGAACTCCCCCTTTTCCCCTTCCTACGATCCCTTTTGATCGACACCACCAATTTTTTTTCCTTCCTCCCCCCTCCCAAAAAGAAAAGCTCTACATTGTATTTGTCCCATCTTCGTTGAGCCCTGTGTGGCTAATAAAAGAAATGTATCTATCTATCTATCTATCTATCTATCTATCTATCTATCTATCTATCTATCTATCTATCTATCTACCTATCTGTCCAACACCCTGTCTCTCTCTATCTCTATCTCTCTCTCTGCCTCACGGTCTATCTGGTCAGTGTGTGTATATCTGTGCGTCTGTGACTGTTTGTACATTTGTACACATGCATATATATAGAGAGAAAGAGACAAGCAAACAGGCTTCACTTATCTACACGCTCATACAAACACACATATATGTTGTATTTATCGATATTTATATTGGGAAATCTATTTGTCTGTCTATCTATCAATCACATCTATCTATCAAGCAGTTTTGAGGGACTAACACAGAAAAAACAGACATACATACACACTCACACACACACACGCACACACACACGCACACACACACACACGCACACACACACACACACACACACACACACACACACACACTCAGAGAAATATAAATGATGGGCTTCTTAGTGTTACCGTCTACCAAATACGCTCGGAAGCCTTTGGTCGGCCCGAGGCTAAAATAAAAGCAACTTGACACAGGAACTTAACCAGCATTACATGCTCGGGAAGCAAGCTTCTTATAACAGATCCAATCCTGCGCCTACCATACTTATAGTAATGGGAGACATAAGCAGACCAACACCGTTTGTCGAACAGTAGCGGGGAACTTAGACAGACACTTATAGATAGATTCATTTCATATACGACGAGAGTCTACCAAATCCCCTCGCAACACTTTGGTTAGCACGAGGCTATAGTAGAAGACACTTGCCCAAGGTGCCATGCAATAGGACTGAACCCGGATGATGTGGCTGGGAAGCAAATTTCTTACTGCATAGCCACGTATATGCATATTTAAGCTCCAGGTTCGGTGATTATGCCAATGAGGGGTCCAACGTAGGTCATATATCAGCTTTTCGTAATGAGATAAAAAAAAAACAAGGCCGTGTAAATTACAGAACATTGATAACTAGGTCTTACATCCTGGAAACAGCTGTAAGACCTATTTATAAATGTTCTATAATTTACACACCCTTGGATTTTTTTATCGCATTACGAAAAGTAAATCCTTGCATATATATACACACACACACACACACACACACACACACACACACACACACACACATACATATATATATATATATATATATATATATATATATATGTTGACACATATATACATACAAACATACACACACGCATACACACACTTATATACGTACGTTTGTGTGCGTGTTTATATATATATATAGAGCAGAACCGTGTCACACTTGGGAACAGGAGTAGAAATAAGAATCATGCAAGAGCATCATTTGGCTTAAGCAGACGTGGGGCAAAGCAGGCAGCGTCTCATTTGAGGGCGTCCTGATCGGAAGTTTTTTTTATACCAACTGAAGTTCAATGAAATTTATATTATTCCTTTCAAGAGTTTCATTTTGTTTTTCTTTTCTTGATTTATTGTTATTTGATTTAATCATTATTTTTATATATGAGCCTTATTTCGAAGTCTATAAATAGAACATTTCTTTTTTGTAAATGTTAAAATATTTCTACCTGTTTCAGCTATGTTGTCTTGACGTTCAGATTTCTTTCTGCCGAAAATATTTCCTCTGTTGTCTATTTCTATTTCTTTATAAGTTCATGTGGATGTTTGTGTTTTTGGAGATATTTCGGTTTAATAGCACGCAGTTCTTTGAAGATTTGGCTGCTGCATATAGTAAGTCGAGTAACAATGTAGACATTGTTTATTTCGACTTTCACGTGAGATCCCTTTAATAACTTGCCCTAAGG
>NC_142934.1:103871561-103881561 GCF_046866305.1 Octopus bimaculoides | reverse complement strand
AAAACGTTTGCGTTCGTCAACAGAAGAGTTTTCTGAGCATGTTCTAGTTTCATGTCAATTCAGATTCCTCCGATATATTTCTCGAACTTGGTTGTTAGTTCTCCCAGTCTACAACAGTTAGTCTCTTCATTGCCTTCGTTCGTGCAATTTCTTTCTTTTTTTTTTTTTCAGGTTCTACTTTTCAATCTTTTCCAGGTATGTTTATCTTTTATATTTTATCTTTAACTCGTGTCAGTCATTTTACTGCGGTCATGCAGGGGAACCACCTTGGGAAGTTTTAGTCGAACAATGGACCGCGGGACTTATTTTTTTAAAGAACTAGTACTTATTCTATCTTTTATTTTACCGAAACGCTGAGCTACGGAGACGTAAACACGCCAACACCGGTTTTCAACTGGCTGTGATCGATAAACACAGACACACACAAACACACACACACACATACACACACACACACATACACACAGATGCATAAATATATATACGACGGGCTTCTTTCAGTTTCTATATACCAAATCCACTCACAAGGCTTTGGTCAACTCGAGATTATAGTAGGCGATACTTTTCCGATGCGCATGCAGTGGAACTGAACCTGTAATCATGTGGTTGGGAAGCAAGCTGCTTGTCCATTATTTTATCATCATCATCATTATCATTATTATTATCATTATTATTACAATAATATGGAGAAGGATACTGATAGTATTGCTTTCATTATTAGGTTGAATGCATACCAAAATACGAAACCAAAAATACACGTGCTTCTAACGTGTGAGAAAAATATGCCGGAAAATGAGAATATAAAAATCTCTTGACTAAATGCTGCAAACGCATTTGAAACGACAATCTAACAATTTTGCCGAGCCACCGATTTAATAGCCTGATAATTATAGACGCGTTAGGGAATGTCTCAGAGAATAGTTTCTTTCCACAGGTCTGAATGTTAAAACATCCTATCAAACTCAGGACTTCAATGAGTTGAATCGAGCCTAGGTCTTGATGAGTACTCTATTGATTTCCGAAGAATAAAACTTAGATTTAACCTACACAGGTTTTCAAATTTATGAAGACTGATATATTATATAACGATCAATTTTGGCAGTTCTTAAACTCCACCGAATATTGGCGAAGGTTGCAGACGATGAAATTGACACCCGTACTTAATTCTTTCAGCCACTCTGAAAATCTGGAAAGGTGAAGCATAAAATTGATATTGGTGGGATTTGAATTCGGGCTAGTCCAAGTCATCTCTGCATCCAGTTTCATCATTCAACGTCATTTCAATTATTTATTCTATGGTTATTCTTCCAAACAGTATACCAATACCCTTCATCAATATCTGACTCTTCAATAATCTTTAATTCTAACTTTCTCCTTTGTTGTAGTTTTTTATATATTCAAAAGTAAATTTGTCAAATTTATCTATACACGTTCGTAATTTAGTATCTCAAAGGTAGAAAGTTTTCGCAGGTCGCTGGTCTTTCGCAGGTTGTTAGCCATGACCGAGAAGTTTCATTATACAACTAGTTCCAGATGTAATTATCCCATCATTTTAAAATGATCAAGATCTACATTATGTAATGTCTTCTACTTTTCTTTTCTGATGATAACATGCTATGTGAAGCAAATGCTACTGCTACCAGGTGAAGTGATCTCTCTCACACTCAGAATTTTTCAATTTTTTTCAGTAAAATTATTGTTGGTTGAATACTTCTATTGGTTTAAATATTCTATATGGAAGAGATATTTTATAGTTATCTGTGGCATTTACAACCAGCGATTAATGATTTCATTCAGAAAATGTGTTAATGGATGCATAATAGAGATAAGGAGACCTCTGATAAATTCTTCATTTTATAGTGACAGGGAGAATTCTTATTTCTTTCTCCTTGTCTTGCGATGTTATAATATTGTTTGTTTTTTTTCATAACACATTTCATAAAATATCTCATTTATAAGGGCTGATCTGTTTAAGTACAATATCTCTACAATATCTATAACCTCCATGTACGTAGTATGCTGTCAACGGCCTTTCGATAATTAATCTTTTTTCATATTTCTTTTTGCTTTTGTTTATCAATAACTGTTCTCTGCATGCATACATCCGACGCCTTTTTTCTTCTTCTAATAGGATATTGTAATCTTCCAGATAAAGCATGATTGAGATTATGCATATATACACAGGCATGTGTGTGCCTATGTGCAATACTTGCGTGAATTCATATGTGTGTGTGTGTGTATGTGTGTGTTTGTGTGTGTGTGTGTTTGTGTTTGTGTGTGTGGGTGGGTGTGTGGGTGTGGGTGTGTGTGTGTGTGTGTGTGTGTATTATTGGAAAAGGAGTTTATTAGTCTGTCATGTTTTCGTGACTGCTCATTTGTTTTCTTGAACTGATACTGATTTCATCCGTAAAAATGAATGAGCTTTTACTTCGACGCTTAGTTTGCAAGAAATAGCAACCTTCAAATCAAACTCTACTGTTCTATTCAAAGAAGGATGCACTAGATAGTAATGAGACAATATATTGCTAAAATGATAGTGTATGCTTAAAAAAGTAGGATGGTCACAGCTTAAACACCTTTGATCTTAGATCTGCTCGATTGGAAGTGGCTTGGGATAACATATATCTTTTGTAATACATTGAATTACAAAAAATTGACTTTTGCCTTTATCGTAATTCAGAATTATGCAATATACATAAACATGTTAATATATATCTGATAGGCCTCTTAACAAGAAAGCGTCCATCTAACAATTTCTGGATCTTTCTGCTCTATTGCTATATATTCCTTACAAGGTGGTAGTGGCGGAGGATTGGAATGGAAACCGTTTTAGAATAGACTTGCACTCTTATAAAATTATTAGCATGGTCCGGTTATATTGAACAACTTTTTGCTGTTATTGTTTTTCACTCACTTTTTCACCCTTCACCTTCAATGCATCTTTTTAATTTCTTGTTTTGCACTCCGAGCTCAAATCCTGTTCCGGCTATTCTTACCTTTTACACTTTTATGGGTGATTAATACAATGCAATCCAATACTGAAGTTGAGTTCTCTCTTTGTCTTTTCCTTTCACTTTGTCTGTAATTTGAAGGTTCTGCCTTTTTTCGTATAGGGCGTTATACATTTCGTCTGAAAATTGCTTTAAGTGTCTGTAAAATGCTTAACTTATTGCATGTTAATTTCACGAGTAGGACTGTTCTTGAGATGAAAAAACAACAGTATATACATCGTCAAAATCGATGGAAGCCGTACTAATGCATATCATCTCATGTTAATGCATGTTCTGTTAAGTAGAATATTTCCCTGAAGTCTTTAAAGCATGTTCTAGCAATTTTTTTCTTTCAAACTTGCGCTTCAGACAGAAACATCACGTAACCCTGTGTTGTTTTTGTCTTTGGAATCCTTATACGCAGCAAACTTTGCTAGTGTCAGCTGTTTCCTCTTGTGATTCCTTTCAAGGGTTTCATTGTTTTCTTTTCTTCATATTGTAGCTTTTTGATTTAGTTGTTATTCATATACGAATGTTATTTCGAAGTCTATAAATAGAAAATTTCTTTTTGTAAACGTTCAGTTTTCAGGAAAGATTTCTCTACCTGAATTGAACCAAGTTCCCCTGATAATGTTATGTCAACTGAGTAAATTATTCTACAAGGAATAATAATGTCCGGATTTCCTTCTGTTGCAAATATTTCCTGGGTTATCTACGTCAATTTCTTCATACGTCCATGCAGATGTTTATGTTAAATAACACGTAATTCTATCGAGATTTTGCTGCTGCATCTAGCAAGTCCAGTAACTATGTAGACGATGCTTATATTTATTTTACGTGAATAACTTATCCCAATGATTAACTTCCTCTATAACCACTTCATTAATGATTGTAAATGTTTATGTTTTCTCCTCTAGATTAGCTTGTTATGTTGTAATGAGGTATTTGAAGGCGTTATGGTCGGAATTTTCAAATACCACCAGAAGTTCAATGAAATTTCCGTGCAGGAAAGACGAGTGACAATGATGAGTAATTGAATGTTTTCACTCGCAATATACATCTATTTTGTGTGGTTTATTCTCTAGCGGTGATAGAGAAATGTATCAGTTACGAGGGTTGTGCGGTCTATGTTATAAAATTCGGTGACATAAGTGTAGAATGTGATTTGTATGATATTTCTGTACGAATAAAGGATGCATCAGTGTACTATGCATCGATTATGCATGAGCAGATACTATATCATTCTGCAAAGTACGTAAATTGCGTGACGAAATGTCTTATAAAAAGTATGTTTTTGGAATGATTATTATTGACAAATCACAGAGAGGGATCACTTTGCCATCTGCTGAGAATTTCTGGTGTATATTTATACCGTCTCTTTTCTTAATTTCCAGGGTATAGAATTGCTGCCGCGTTAGGCTTATGGACACATTCATTGCCGTCCAATGCATGGTTCCACTGGGCTATTGTCTGGGAGACCTCATGGGTTTAGCGGTCCAATTCTGATCTACATATGTTGTAGCATGCTTTGAATAAATGAATACTATAAGACCCAGTGCACTGATTTGCACTGCTGATAAGAAGGCTCAGGACTCATTCTTTCATAACGAACAGGTTAACATCCACCCCAAGCCACTACATTCAGCAGTTACTGTATTTTGCTTCATCATACTCTTTTAAGAGGTCTCAGTGGTAAGATTTTGACCATAAGCCTTAAATCCTTCAAATTTTGCTTACTAGACTTTGTCTACTGCTGTGTTATTCAGTATTTTCGTGTTTTGGGTATCGCGGGGCTATATTTTGCTGTCCCTTTCTAATGACATTCGATAGACCCATTTTCACCATAAATTTTAGACATTGCACTTTTTGTATATGTGTTTCTCCTTTCCCTTCATTACAAACCCTCATTCAACCTGTATTTTTTATTTCATAACTTTCGTACTTACAAAAAACCAGTGTTTATTTATTCATTTTTTCCCATCTTTCTTAACTACTTGAATAAATTTTCCATGATTCTATACAAAACAGTTTTGTAATCTTTCAGCCAATGTTTGGTTGCATAAGATTTCTCCTTTTCTGTATTCATGGCAGATACGAACACTTCACAGTCAATATTTTCCTTGTTTTTGCCTCATCTTCTTAGTTAATTTTTGCCTCCAATATAATTCTAAATTATTATTTGGGTAGCTACAGTATTGTTGTTGTAATCATATTTTTCCTAAATTTTCACAAGGGAAGACATTTTCGGAGGAGGGACAATTAGACTACATTGACCTCAGCGTTCAACTAGTACTCATATTATTGACTAAAAAGTGTGGATGGGCAAAGTAGACCTCGGTGGCATTTGAAATCAGAAAGTAAAGAGGATGTAGAAATGTCGCCAAGTATTATGTCTGACGCGGTAGTAGTAGTAGTAGTAGTAGTAGTAGTAGTAGTAGTAGTAGTAGATTTTCGCTCCAATTATCAGTGTCGAGCTGGTAGAATGGTTACTGCACCGGAAAGTTTGCTTAATGGAATTTAATCAAGCTTTACTTTCTGAGTCCAAATTCCGCTGAGATCGACTTTGCATTTTGGGCTTGATGAATCAGTACCAGTTAAATTTCGTCGAATCAGCCCCCTCCTCCGAAACTACTGTCCTTGTGCTAAAATTTTGAAACATTATTATTATTATTATTGAGTGCATGCCATCAAAGTGACACTGGGGTAAAATATATGAAGCCCAGTATACCCATCATGACTACCCGTCTGATAAGGGTACACCCGGTACATGCATCACCACCATGTGTGCGCGACATGGTGATCTCATATCAAGATAAACAGCACATGTCCTCGCAGGTGGAGCCCAGTTAGAATTTTCTTCACATTGAGTGGCCCATCCCGCTCAAAATGTCCCTGAATAAGGTTTGTTTAAGGATGTTGAGGAAAACACCCATGTTTCCAAATGTGAATTATTCAAACCCCAAAGAATTCCTCTCAACACATGGCTATGATACTCCCCCATGACTTCTGCTCGTGATCAGAGATGCACATATCGTTAGCCATCAAGGGACATGCTCAACTGGTTAAGGTCAAACAACTGACAAGCAAATCTGTGATATTAAGCAGAATATTTGCTGTAGCCCATCTTTTTATACCAAAACAAATCAATGTACATGATAACACTTGCAATCAATTAAGATCAGAAGCCATGAGAGTCACTGCCTTTATTATTATTATTATTATTATTATTATTATTATTATTATTATTATTGTTGTTGTTGTTGTTGTTGTTGTTGTTGTTGATGAGGGCTGCTGGTAGAATCGTGAGCACGCTAGAAAAAATAGCGGTATTTTGCCTGTCGCTAAGTTCTGAGTTCACATTCCGCCGAAGTCAACGTTGCCTATCATTCTTTCGGAGTCGATAAAATAAGTACCAGATGAACACTGAGATCGGTGTAATCGAGTTATTTCCTCTCCGCAAGAAGCCCTTGTGACCAAAATGTGAAACCATTATTATTATTATTATTATTATTATTATTATTATTATTATTATTATTGTTATTATTATTATTGTTGTTGTTGTTGTTGTTGTTGTTGTTGTTGTTGTTGTTGTTGTCGTCGGATCCCCAACATTAGTATTATCACCATCATCATTATCATTATCATTATGATATACAATCTAGGAATAATTTAATAAAATCGCTATTTCTGTATTTATTTCTATGTTTGATTTATTGGTATTGTCTATAGAATTCTGAAGACATGGCAATGCATCTCCGGCAGTATAAATTTCAGAAAGAATGACTATCCAATTCCATTGCTTTAACCTGGCGTTGCCAAATGTATTTCTTCCCATTTCTTCCTATTTCCATTACATCAATTAAGATACTTGCTTTAACCATACCTTACATTATGCTACTGGAAATTATATGTGTTCTCAAGATGCCAATTACGATCAAATTATTTAGTTCTACCCATTGCCATCACCTCCAACACCACTACTACCATTATCACATCAGCCATAGAAACAAAGCTTACTATCACCGTCTTCATAGCACTACAATCATTACCAGTGCCATCATCTTCATATCACAGACTTCTAGCATTACCGCCGAATTACCACCACCTTAAACACCACTTTAAACAGTGACACCAGCAACAACCTTAAACAACGAGACCAACAACCTATCCATTGTCAGTTATTTGGTGGTCGTTATTTATTTATTTTTGTTTTTATTTTTTATTTCTTTTCTATTGGTTTGACTATGCTATGATTTTCGAAAGCTCTCTGACATCGGCGAGATTGCGGGATCGACGTAGTTCATATTCCTGTTGAACAGAAGCAAATCAATGTTTATATTATAATAATAATAATAATAATAATAATAATAATAATAATAATAATAATAATAATAATAATAATAATAATAATAATTATAATAATAATAATAATAATAATGATAATAATAATAATGATAATAGGAGAGTATTGTAGTTCGCTTGAAGTATTGGGTATTGTTTGTAAAGAATAAAAAGTTTTAGAATGGTACAACAATGCACTATAGAACAAAAAATGGTCTAGGACTACAGGTATATAGTGCATTGTTGTACCATTGTAAAACTTTTTATTCTTTAATAATAATAATAATAATAATAATAATAATAATAATAATAATAACAATGATTTCAAATTTTTGGCACAAAGCCAGCAATTTCGGGCGAGATGTAAATCGATTACATCGACCCCAGTGTTCAGCTGGTACTTATGAAAGGTAACCTCGACCTCGGCAGCATTTGAACTAAGAACATGATCGCTCAGATTGCTTGAAAGAGCAGTGAATTATCAAAACATCTCACCGCCAACGACTTTGAAATATAATGTACATGCCTGATAGTGGAATGGTAGATTGCAAAGTCATGGCTTGAATAATTTTAATCACTAACAAGAATTGTCTTCAGAGCTAATTAAAGAATAACAACACTATAATGTCAACGTCAATAACTTTCACGATGTTTTTCGCCATTGCTGTTCTGAACCAACAGTTGTATGACAAAAATTTCCAGCCTGTCTTATTTTGAGGTGAGCGCTTATTGCGAAGTACAGTTCGATAATTCTACAAAATTTGCAAACAGCAGCGTAGATTTATGACAGATGTTGTATCTATACAGGCAAACAAAAGTAGTATATATATAGATATGTGCAAAAACTGAGTAAATGTACGTATGTATGACTATATACATGTGTGTGTGTGTGTGTGTGTCGATAGCTAGCTAGCTAGCTAGCTAGATAGATAGATAAGATAGATAGATAGATAGATATATAGATAGATATATAGATAGATAGATAGCGCATTCCAGACAGGGACCTATAAAGCGTGATTCAGAAAGATATACAATGACAGAGTCTGATACTACACATTATATATATATATATATTTGTGTGTGTGTTTGTGTGTGCGTATGTGTGTGCATGTGTGTGTATGTGCGCGTGTGTGTATATGCGTGAGTGTGTTCATGTGTGTGTGCGTGCGTGCGCGCTGTACATACATGCATACATTAATTCCATGTATACATATATATGATAAATGTATTGCAAATCCCGTACTACTTTTCGCATTTTCTCCAATGTTCTCACCTGCCGGGTGGAAGCTTTACAGTTTTCAGATTTTACATAACCGAGAAAATCGGTGTATTTTCCCGCAGCAAACTTCCACTTATATTTCATTCTCTCTATCAATGCCAACCTTTTATCTGTTGTCTTTGTATGTATTTCCATTTAAGACAAACTGGCAACGGCATGAAGCATTACAAGTTATACGTAATTTAAACTCAGTAAAATCCAGAAATTCTTCTCTTCTGCTAAGTATTAGATACATTAAATCCCAAATATTTCTAGATCGAATCTACACCATTGCGTTATACTCAGTAACAGCGCGGCGCTCAAGAATATATCTTTTGATTTACGTCGATTTTTTTTTAAGAAATATCCTGCATTCCTCTTTTATCGTATAGAAACTTATATGACAGTACCTAATAGTTATAGCTTGGGCGCTTTATCACTATTTGACTGGAGCAAATATGAGGTATCAGTCATTTCCAACACTCAAATTGTAATATATGTATCAAGAACGATCAGCGCAGAGTAACGACTATATACACTCACACACAAAGTTATATGGCTTCAAAATTTCAGTATTGAATACCAAAAGAATTGATATCCGTTGTTGAACTCTTTACCCAATCAGTTAATCCACTGTTCGTTAAGAAGAATTTTGAAAATATTCCAGAGTATATAAAATACATTTAACTACAATAAAGAATATCACTTATTTAATAGAAGATATCAATATACAAAAAGGCAACAGGAGTTTCCTTAACGTAAGTATCTTTGGACATAAGCATTCATTGATACAGATCGATCTATATTGAATCGATTGCGATACCAGATATGTCTAAAAATTGAAGCTAAAAATTATATACCAACGTACATACAAATAAACATACACACACACACACACACACTCACACACACGCACGCCCATGCACACACGTGTGTGTGTATTTATATACACATATTATGTATATATGAATGTACGTAAGTATGTATACTACGTAGTTTTTAAAGCATTTTATGTATTTGATTGTTAGTAATTTATTTTATGAAAAGTGTACAATATTGTCACCCCAGAGTAACAATGATTAGAAATTAAAAACGTCGTTATCAATACCAGGGACTTTATTACTAGATTCCGATGTAGACCGAAAAAATATATCCACATATATCTATGCTAAACGTACTAGTGTTGTAAACATCAACTCTTAAATACTGGCAATCAGTAACAGGAACAGTGATATTCGTGGGATCCAGGTTAAAAAGTAAATAATATGTAAATTACAATAAACGTCTAAACTCTGTTTCTGTATTGATTACTTTTTGTCTATTTGTCACTCAAACGTATTCTCCTATATGTTTGTATATATCTACACACACACACACACACACACATATATATATGTATGTATATATATAG
>NC_142934.1:103859061-103861561 GCF_046866305.1 Octopus bimaculoides | reverse complement strand
TTTCGTTTAGCAAGTGAGGAGTTACTTTGCATTTTGTCGTAAATTGAAAATAAAATAGTAGAATTATGTAACAGAGTCAAAAGATGCTCTCATGCACACTATGTCATTTTGTTACAGTTATTTCCTTTAATTGCCGTATATAACATGAGTTCATCTATGTGCTAGAGATTAGATATGGTATCTCATGTATCTAACGTTCAATGTCGTTAAGCATCTTTGTCAAAGTTGTTAGTTTCATCCACAAAAGAACTTGAGCAGTTAAAACGTTCTTCTGCTGACATTATTTTGCTATTTTTGTAAATATCATTTTCTAAGATTGCATAAAATTGTCCTAAATTCCGTTGAGAATTGTTTTGTGATGATGCCCTATACTGAGGCTAGCGTATTAAGCGTTAATCTATAACTTATTGGATTATATATTTCTATATACACTATACTGCAAAAAAACAAAAAGAAAAAAAAGATTGAATAATTACAGTGAAACTACGTTGATTTTAAATGGGATACGTACTAACTAGAAGCTATACAACAATTGTTGCCCACATATTTTAGTATATTTAGGAAAAGGACGTGTAGAGCCTTTCATGAAATATAAATATAAATTGAGTGTAGGAAATAAAATTGAGTTTTATTGGAACGGCAGGTCTGAAAGCACGTATAATCATTAAAAATGGTATGTAAGGTTCAGGTGAAAAACACTTACAAGCTATTATTTATAGCTGTTTGAGCTTCGACATCCACTGTTGCAATAGTGAATTATTTGAAGTTGTCTCGGAAATCTACAAATTCTTATGGCATCATCAAAAACTTTAAAAATGTTGCTACTAGTCTAGTAGTTTCATGCATATCCTACAAAAACGCTTCTCAGACCACAACAGGTATATTTTTCAACAATTCTGACGTGTACTATAGTATTATCTGTAGGGGGAAGGCCGCGAGCTGGCAGAAACGTTAGCACACCGGATGAAATGCTTAGCGGTATTTCGTCTGCCGTTACATTCTGAGTTCAAATTCCGCCGAGGTCGACTTAGCCTTTCATCCTTTCGGGATCGATTAAATAAGTACCAGTTATGCACTGGGGTCGATATAATCGACTTCATCCGTTTGTCTGTCCTTGTTTGACTCTCTATGATTAGCCCCTTGTGGGCAATATAGAAATAAGAAAGATTAGCACGCCGGGCGAAATGCTTAGCGGTATTTCGTCTGTCTTTACGTTCTGAGTTCGAATTCCGTCAAGGTCGACTTTGCCTAGCATCCTTTCGAGGTCGATAAATTAAGTACCAGTTGCGCACTGGGGTCGATCTTATCGACTGGCGCCCTCACCAAAAATTTCGGGCATTGTGCCTGAAGTAGAAAAGATTATCTATAGGAGGAAATGAGCAAGAATCATAAAGGTGTCTTATTTTATTGAAAATTGTTAATTGACTTGTAGTACTTTTCCTATTATTTCTTTCATGAGAGAAAACAAAAATATTTCGATCATGCTTATACATACGAGTATAAAGACATAACTTTCAGGGAAAATAATCTTCAATATGCAAACACTTACCACATAAATATTGTCTCTGCAATACGCTATCCAATTTGGGCGTAAAAGTACCGGCAAAATAGCCAAATCATTTAGGAGAATTTGAAAGTGTGAAATGTCCGTGTTCCTTTGTGGTGACATTATCCAATTTGTGTGTTAGAGTGATTCCAAGAAATATAATAAAATATTCCTCGTTGGGAATTATCTCACACAATTGTTTCCAGATTGAAGCAAACATTTTTAGCCTCAACACTAATGCTAGTTATTTGCCAAACACCATTCTAAGTTTTACCACTTATCACCTACTTAAACACTAGAACGAACAAAAATACAAAACTTTAAATACAAAATCGTACAGTATGTATATATATATATATATAAACACACATACACGCACACACATTTATATATATATATATATATATATATATATATATATATATATATATGCATATATATACATATGTATATATATATGTATGTATGTATGTGTATGCATGCATGTATGTGTGCGTGTGTATGTATGTATGTGTGTATGTAGTTATGCATGTAGAACAGTATTCGGAATATGTGTTGCACATACATGGATATGCAATAAGACACGCTGTTTAGTATACATATTATATGAGTTAAAACGAGTTCATTCAAGAATTGACTGATTTGAAATGGTGACGAAAAGTAAACATGAAATAGAGGCCAATTTTCACTCTTATTCTCTGACCTCCTTATAACATCATTATATATATTTTCAAACCTTCATTAATGAACGTGTGATTTAGTCACTATTGTGTTGTGTATATATTTCGTTATTTTCTGTTCAAATCTGTCCTATAATAATATCTAGAAAAAAAATGCTAAAAGCTTTTAAGAATTATTATTATCATTACATTATAAGAGCAAATAAAATTTGTTATTAAATTATAGATTTGTAAATTTTTGCTTTATTAATACTTTCAATATTAATACTTTCGA
>NC_142934.1:103849061-103854061 GCF_046866305.1 Octopus bimaculoides | reverse complement strand
AATCTAATATTTTTCTATCCTTCCTTAATACCGGTTCCCTTTGCTGCTCATATCTGCACTCTGTCTGCTTAGGAGGTTGTTATGTCCTAGCATATGTGCTGCTTCTTTTAGTTTTCGTATTTCCCAGTCGTGTTCTCTGTCTATTATTTTAACTTCATCCCACAGGGGGAGGTGATTTCAATTTCTCCATACCTGATCAGCTATACTTGATTTATCAATATCTCCCCGTGTAACAGCTTTGCGATATTCCTCTACCCTTATTTTGAGGGGGCGACATGTTTCGCCTTTGTATAACCTACCACAGCTGCATGGGATGGAGTATACGCAGTCTTTTGTCATATTCTCTTCTACTGGTGATAGAGATAATTGCGAAGTGTTGTATTGCTCTTGAATACTGCCCTGATGTCATATGGGCCGCATATCTTTTGTATCGTTTCGGAGAGGCCTTTCACGTAAGGTAGACAGACTGTGGACAGTTTATCGGTTTCGTCCTCTCTTTTCTGCATAATTTGAGTGGAGAGTATGCTTTTGGGGTAGTTGTTGCTTAAGAGATTGTTACTGAGCTTGACCATTTCTTCGTGATTGGTATCACGATCGCTACTTAGGAGAATATTAGATTTATAAGCCCTAAAATTCACTCCATAATTGCCCACGGGCATATGACGTAGTGGTTAAGAGCGCGGCCTACTAACCCCGAGATTCCAAGTTTGATTCCACGCAGTGACCTGAATAATAATAATAATAATAATAATAATAATAATAATAATAATAATAATAATAATAATAATAATAATAATAATAATAATAATAATAATAATAACAACAACAACATACCTTAGGAATGAGAAGCCAGGTTCAAAATTTCCCAAGACATCTGATGAAGGCTGGAGGGCATATCAGCCGTAACGTTGTGTTAACAACAAACAAGATGAGGACAAATATCCGTCAATTGTAAATAATGTACATAATTCCTTATCTCTTAAATATAGAACTGTATTATCAAGTATGTTAGTCATGAGTGATACATTTTACATGGACGACAACAGAACGGTTACTCAGAACGGTTACTACCCACAGTCAAGCTTAATGAGGATGAGTGCACGAACGAAATCCAGCAGAAAGAAAAGCAAGACATCAAAAAGTTATTTTTATTTTCTATCGACGGCATATAACATAAATCGATGGGAGATATCACTGCTGATTCACTGTTTCCAAATTTTTAGCAAGTAGTTATTCTGTTAAAAGCAAAGATAATCACAGCAGCATTTAGGTTCATAAATTAAAAGTAATGCAATTAGTCATTGATTTACGGACAGTACCGACAACACTACAAACTGTCGTCTTGTTTAGATGCAAGTTATGGTTTTTAATACAAAGCTGAAGATGGATAATTTTTGGACACATTTGTAGCCAATGCAATACCAATACTTTGTACATGCAACATGATTTTCTTTCTCCATGACTATGTCACGAAAGAAGAAATTGCTTACTTGAACGATTTATCTTAAATTTTGTAGAATTCCTATAGTAATATGATTGATTCATCTTAAGATGAATCAAATAAGATAAGTTAATATAATAGAATCACCAGAAGTTTGACGGATCTGCATGAAAAAGCAGTCAACTCATTCTTAAAACATATACTTCCACTTTTAATATGATGACAGCTAATGCAACTGTACAGTATTAGATATGTGATACCTGAAGAAGAAAGCTGTCACTGGAAGAAAGCAAATTCATCAGAGCCTTCTTAAATCATTGTCACCCAAGTTGAAGACAACAGCTATAACACAATCATTTTATGGCTTTTAAACACCAGATTGACCTCGAGTTGATATATAATCGAAGGTATTTCAGCAGTTCCATCCTGCTTTCCAAATGTGGGATATATTATATCATGTGTAGTTTCCTTTTTGAAGTTAATAGAAATGTAATATGAGATAATTTGGTTGCCATTTCCTACAGATTCCACGACCAGGTAGAAGCACACTTTTTTTTTTAGGAAATGAGATATTTGTTGAAAGACGTTTTCCTAATGTTAGTAATTGAATATAAAAAAACGTGACGGCTATAGAAGCTCTAATGAAATATTATTGAAGAATTATTTATTGAAGCTGAATTCTATAATGTTAATACATAATTTAGACTGTTGTATAGAAAATGTCAAATAAGAAGGAACATTGATTGACCACTCACTTGAATGATCTTATAAATTCTATTTATATCGCTTTGTTTTCATAAAAATATTTTCGATGAATATTTACTTTCAAGTTTTACGAAGCGAATTAGAAGAATTGCAATTATGGGGAACATTTGAGAAGAATTTCATTTGTGAAGAATTTTAGAAATGAAAAACGGTAATGAAATCCTACACGAGAGTAGATCTGAATAACTATTGATGTCCTAGAAAATAGAATAACATTTATATTAATGCAACACCGTCATCCGTACTTCTAGAAAAACTGATGGAAATATATCACTGATTCAGGGATAATTAAACATTTAGTCGGAATATTTTGAAGAAACTTGAAGTGTCGTTCACAGAATATACTGAGAAACTGCTGTAGTGGACAGAGGTACACACGAATTCTCGATTCAAATATGATAATTTATGAAAATTAATTCTAGTTTATGAATAGAATACACAAAATCAAAATTTTGGCTGCGAAAACGTGTGTTTGTGTGCGTGTGTGTGTGTGTGTGTCTGTGTGCGTGCGTGCACACGGGTCTGTGGGTGTGCATGTGTGAACGTATGTGTCGATTTTCTTTCATTTCAGATGCCATCCAGTGAACCAGAATATTCTAAATAGCTACATTTGTTCATTCCAAGACTTTAAATCAAGCTATTGTCTTCTGAGCTGTTGAGAATAAAGGTATGCTCCTAGCTGGCTAGTTTCATGATTAAGTTTCGGAAAACGTTACTGTCATTCCAATCCAATTAACATTCATGGGTGGCTGGATATCTTATGAACAACGCATTGATCATGATGTCTTCCGCTATCAATGGAGATATTTCTGTCAGGTCTGGTGAAACGAGAAATACACATGCATTCGCAGACCTCCCAAAGCAGATGCAATCGGTGTCGACAAGGCTCAGTTAAAATGTTGCAATTTGACGACGGCAGGATAGACAACTACCGAAGGAAGAGTCTTGAAATAATAAAAAAAACATGTATAGGAAAAAGAATCACAAAAAGTACTCTCTTACAAGCATTTGGGCCGTGTATGCTATCAGCAGACCACGTCCACCTATTCTATCATTAGGTTCTAAAAAGAATCATGTACATTGCTATTCCTACTCTCATGAAGCCATTAAATAGTATGAGTTTACACTCCAGATTAAGATTCTTATATTTTTCAGTCAAGAGGGTAAGATAACGTCCATAACAAGTCAATTAAGATTAGTTGGATAAAGTTATCTTCAAACAAGAAAAATTGGCCCCAAAGCTATATTCGGAGTTGACTGTCGTAAAGGCATCTTAAGTGCAACATGCTAGGTGATTGTGACAAATTAGGCACTGGATTAAGCCTACCATTCATGTCGATATAGCATGAGGTGAGCGCAAAATTCAAAGTGTCGAGACAAATTCTGTAACGCATCAACTCTGAATCCAATGCCCTAGTCGTTTCTTTTTAATCGATTCTGAAACGATAGTACGTAAAGTTGATCGCGGTGGCATTTCAAAGCAGAGCGTAGGTTTTGTTTACTATCTGCGTGGACAATAGATGTTAATCACTTAATCGAAAGAACTCCAACTAAAGAAATTACATGTCTAGGAGTCTTCAGCAGATGTATTTTTTATGAATAAGGATAGTGTGAAACTGTTATATGACTGATATTTGTTACCACATCAGAGAAAAACCTCCGTTCTCTTTTACCCTGTGCGCCTGAGTATCTATGTATCTATCTATCTATCTATCTATCTATCTATCTATCTATCTATCTATCTATCTATCTATCTGTCAATTTATCTATCTATTTATCAATCTATCTATCTATATAATTAGTCTTTATTGTTTATAATATCGTTAAAGGTCTTTTTTTATTAAAACTTAAGTATATATAAAGTTTAATTTTTCATTCTTAATAATTGTTTTCATTCTTAATTTTTTCATTCGTATTTTTATTTTTATTTCTACGTTTGTAGAAATAAGTATTTTGTATTTTTCTATTATTCAATTGATTTTTAATGATAATTAAATAAACGTTTTTAGTTTTAAATAGTCTAGCTTTAACTATTACACCGGTTAAATATGTACTAATATTATCTTTATTATTATTTTAACCTTAAACTTCGTTCACATTGTATTTAAAACGATAATAATTTATGTAAGCTGGTTTTTGTCTATAATATACATGTTAACATATATTATAATGGATGTAGGGATGATTATGGAATGTTTATTATTTTGATATTTTTAATAATTTTTCTATCTTTATAAAATAAATATTTTATGTAAATTCATTTGGTACTTATTGTTGGTTGATATATATATTTATTTATTATTGTTCTATTTAAGACCTGACGATTAGCTGTATTTTTGAATAAAATTTATTTTCGATAATTTTAATTTTTTATAAATCGATTAAAATTTCCTTTCTATTTGAAAGTTAGTTATGAAAAACGTGTAGTCATTTTATTATCTTATGATATTTACTTTGTATTGTATTATACTCATTTATTGTGCTTTTAATTATTAATTTTTCTATATGTGATAGTAGATTTTCATCGATGAGTTCATGAAACTTGGTTCTTTTCCCTAAAACTATATATTTATATATATTTTAATCTGTAAAGCTCAATTTAATTTTAATTTTTTATAAATTGACTTTAATTGAGCTTTTGCCTGTAATTTTGGATTTTGTCCCCAATATTATTATTATTATTATTATTATTATTATTATTATTATTATTATTATTATATATATTATCATAAATATATTATAATATATATATATATATATATATATATATATATATATATATATATATATATAT
>NC_142934.1:103834061-103841561 GCF_046866305.1 Octopus bimaculoides | reverse complement strand
CAGGTGTTATTCAAATCTTTATACTTCCGACATATGTTTCGAAAAATACATTGATATTATTCCGGAGGGAATAAAATGATGAAAGACAATGCAATCATGTGTTCAGGAAAAAAAAGAAACAAAGCACATCAATAAGCTATTTAACCGAATGTGATTCCCGCGTATATGAGCGTCCGCCTTCATCGTATACGGTGTAATCACATTCGGTTAAAATGGCACATTGATGTGTTTTGTTTCTCTTTTTTCCCTGACGAGATAAATGCATTGTTTTACATCAATTATTCCCACCGGAATAATATCAATGTATTCTTCGAAACATATGTCGGAAGTATAAACATTACAATAACACCTGTGTTTGACCCCACTTTTAATTTATATGTGTGCGTATATATATATAACGGCACGTGTGGCGTTGGCGATTTTCTTTTCTATTTGGACTTATCCATTTCTCCTTTCTGACGAAGAGCTATGCTAGAAACGTTAAATATTCTCCTTTCGTATTCACGGTGGTTTTCCTATTTCCTTTTTCCTTTAATTTTTTCTTCGTTTTCGTATTGCTTTTTTTTATAGAATTGACTATATATACGTATATATGGATGTATATGTGTATGTGTATGTTTATATATATGTATATATGTATATACATATATATATATATGTGTGTATATGTGTGTGTATGCATGTGTGTATGTATGTATGCATGCATGCATGTATGCATGTATATATGTATGCATGTATGTATGCATATGTATATATATATCTGTCCTTCATCTCTCTTCGATTTCGCGTATTCTATTCAATATTACAGGGAAAGAGTGAATATTCGGAATAAAAGGAATTTCCTTCCCCCTTTTTACGTACATACATATACGTATGTATATATATATATATATATATATATATATATATATATATATATACATACATACTTATAAATTTTGACACATATGCACGTCCTCGCACAAACGCGCGCGCGCCCGTACACACACACACACACACACACACACACACACACACACACACACACACACACACACACATGAATGCATTCATAGTCTCCAACCCATTCCGTAATATTCTGGAGTGTAATGAAAATATAAAAACGTAATCAAAATCTAATTTTGTCCAATTTAAAGATTCTCTTCGTAGACCATATATTGCCACGGCTTATAGAAGCCACATTCAGTTATTTAGGAAAGGAAATAAAACATGGCTTGTGCATTCAGCCACAAATCTACGCATATGCTTATACCACTAACAGTTCATAAATTCATAAAATGTGCAGATTAGAAACAATCGGCCCGATGTAAAACAAAAAGCAACCACAAAATTGACGTCTATTTTGTAGAATCACTTATGAAACTAAACAGTAATAAAACAGTCGCCAGATACATTAAAAGTTGTGGTTTTTATTTATGTGCTAGCCATACTGACTTCCACATCAGTTCAACGTAGGAAAAACGAAATGATGTGATCTACTAGCACAAGAAGTGGTTAGAATATTTCAAGCGGTGGAAGTACATACGTATATGTATATACATATGTGCGCTTATGTATGTATGTATGTATGTATGTATGTATGTATGTATGTGTATATATATATATATATATATATATATATATATATATATATATATATATATATATATATATATATATATATATATATATATATATATATATATATATATATACATATATATATATATATATATATATATATATATATATATATATATATATATATATATATATATATATATATATATATATAATAAAGGAGTTACGACGCAAAAACGTATAAATTCAAAAGATCATATTTATCTTCTTCAATATATATTTCAGTATAATGAATTCATTAAGATGCTTAAATCAAAATTTCTATACACATCATTCAGGAATAAATATAACATCATATATATATATATATCGAAACGTCTCTTAAAGTCATAGATTTTGCTGACCAATTCACTAGTATAAGCGATTTCGACGTCAATGTTATCGTGAAGGCTAGAAAGTTCATTCTGGTTCACGACAATTTCTTCTGATCGAAGAAAGAAGGCGTTCCACAGTTCGACATTTCTGAGGGGAGATACAATTGGGATAAGATCATGAATCTCATCGGGTTATTTATCTTGGATACCTTCCAGTAACACACGCACCTACATAGGTCGGCCTTTTACAAGAAGGACGTGCTGGTAATCTCAAGCCATATGATCGGCCATGCCATGGACGTGTTTAAGGAGAACCTGATAAAATTATTCAAAGAATTCGGCCTGTTCATAAAAGTCACCACTAACTTGACCACGATTGACTTCCTAGACGTGTACCTAGGCCTAAAAACAGGTAAGTGGTACCTTTACTGGAAGCCCAACGAGGAAGCTGTATACATCCACAAAATCTGGAATCACCCAACCATGCGTTGTAACTAGAAGCCTAGTGTGACGCGTTAGCAGAAAAATATCCAAGCTTTCGGTCGAGAGGTAGATTTTCAACAGGGACGCCGCCCCTACTACAATAATTCAGTGTCGAAGAGTGGGTTTTCCGAGTAGATAACATATATGGCGGACACTCAACCTCACTCGTATCTAAAGAGGATCAGAAAGTAAAAGATAATCTGGTTCAAGCGTCCATCTAATTTATAACTTTGCAACAACACAGCTAGGAACTTACTCTCATTGACTAAGGAGCATTTCCCAGGACCACAGTTACTATAAGCTCTTCAAACCACATAAAGTCAAGGTAGGTAACTGCTGCTTAGATTATATCGCTTCTAATTGCACGCTACAACAGACGAAAAATATGCCCCTGCGCAACCTGCTATTCCAACGTGTAACCTCCGTAACCCAGCTAGATACCTTCTCGGAGGATCCTGCCCCTAAGGAGCTATATTCTACTGAACCACTGCAACACCGTCCAGTAACATCACAAAGCACGGTACGGGAATCACATGGTCCCTCTTTAATCAACGGCACCCGCAATTGCCAGCTCTGCTTCCGTGACGACAGCACATTCTCCACCAACTGCAGTATCTACTCACAATAAATATGAACCTTATTATTGCTACCATCAGAGGTACGACCTCCGTGTGAACATTGAACAACTCGCTGCTGACAACGTAGATATAGTACCTTAATATCGGTTGATTCTCAACATTGGCTGATTCAAAACCAATGACAAAGTTCTTAACAAAGAAGAGTGGTTATATACAGTAATATTTAAAAGTCTTATTTTTGGCGCGCTAAATCCGGAAATATCTCTGCAGAAAATAATTTCTGCATCGAATTTACCAACTTTGAGAACGTGATAAGGGTTAATTAAAATAATAGGGTAAAACATTTGATTTTAATTAATATCAATTTAATACCAGGAAACCAGCACATTAAAAGAATCAGAAGATTCAGAAGAAATTTTCTGAGATCTCAAAAGGATTATTGTATATGTCTATATAAAAGAGGCCACTAAGCGGACTGCTAATGTGCTAGAAGAAGATCACAGAAAAGTTCTCAAAGAAAAAATTGAGCGAAACAAAAACATACGGGCGAGAAAAGTGAAAATTATAGAAATAAATGTATGGTTATCTGTAGACCGTGGTTTCGAAATCAATACTTTCTTACCGAAAAATATCTGTTTCTACTCAGTACAGACTTCCATAGAGGTATAATTCACAGAGCGAGCCAAAACTAAGACTTTTGAAAATTACTCTATATAATTTATAGAACTAGGTGCCCGGATTTTACTCGTTGGGAACAACTAGCACACGAATCTGTGAATTATACCTCGCAACTCATTTCTACAGCTGAATTAACTGGAGCAACGTGAAATAAAGTGACTTGCTCAAGCACACCACACGCAGCCCGGTCCAGGAATCGAACTCACAACCTCACAAACGTAAGCTCGACGCTCTAACCACTGAGCCATGAACCTTCACATTAATCCATACATGCAAATGTAAACTGTAATCATGCTTATATACAAATATTATCTATCCACCTACCTATCTATCTTCCTACATACGTACATATTCATCTATCTGTCTATATACCTATGTATCACTCTCTCACCATACACACACGCACACATAAACACACACACACACACACATACACACACCCACACACACACACACACACACACAAGGAAACACATATACACTCATACATACATAAATATATACATACATACTTAAATACCTAATCCCTCTCTTATGGAATACATACATAAACACGAACTCAAGAAATACTGGTGGAATATTCCCATCAAAACTTCTGTCAAATGTAAACATAACGGACCGGATATTATTGTTTAGGAGAAGGGGCAAAGGTATTTATCGCCATAGAGATCAGCTGCTCTGCAGATATGAATATCTCTTTGAAAATCAAAGACGGAGTGAATATCTATGGACAGCTGCTTCGAAACTTCCAGCTTCTATATTCAGACTATGAATTCATATTAATACCAATAATAATTGGTGCACTAGGTTTTGTTAGTAAATGCTTCAAGGAGAATCTGGAGAAACTGGGATTTTCAGAAAGAGAAATTGACAGGTTGATTCGTACATTACAAGTGCAATCTGTGAGTGGAACAGTAAACATATGGAAGACTTTTCTCACGTTCCAAATGTGAATTTGTCTGTGTTAACTACATCCAAAAGGTGGAGCCTTGTGTCGTTGTTGGAAACCAGCTCCCTCCTTAGTGGAAAATTTATAATAATTAAAAAATAGAAAAGACATACATATCCACTTACAACAACTTCTGACCTGCTGATCGTCAGTAATATTTGTGGAAAATAAAACTGAGACTGGCGTCTATGCATGCAGGGACACAAATACAGCAACAAACAAATGTATTTTATAAATATATTCTTATTAATACATACATACGAATGTACACTGTAATCATGCTTATATACAAATATTATCTATCCACCTACCTATCTATCTTCCTACATACGTACATATTCATCTATCTGTCTATATACCTATGCATCACTCACTCTCTCTCTCCCGCTCTCCATACACATACGCACACATAAACACATACACAAAGAAACACACACACACACACACACACACACACACACACACACACACACATATATATAAATATATATATATATATACGCATGCATCCGTAACTTTACATATGCATGCATATACGTATATATAAGAGAACAACCGCATAGATATGCGAAGTGAGAAAAATACACATACAATTATGCATATAATCATATCTATGTATACATATGTACAAACAGGCGCATACGCACGCATACAAACACACATGCACACACATATACGCATACCTAGATATGCGTACAGGTATGTACACATGTGCGTGTGTACATTCTATAATACAAGATTCCACATATTTATTGATACTGGCATGACAAGAAAGAGATTCATATACATACGCAAACGTGCACACAAACATATATACGAAGATATACTTGATCGTTATAAACACGCATATACACGCATAATAAAACGCGTGCGTATGCATGATCTAATGGCAAGCGGTCAGAGAGGGACATATATTAGAATCGGTCGTAATTTAGACACAATTGTGTCTTTGACTGATTCTTTGCAGTCAGTGAGTGAAAGACGTCAGCCATTGAAATTCAGATATATGAAGCTACTTCATCAATTAATATAGTGGCCAATCTTCCTACTTATAGGACGGCTGGATGTGTGTACATGTATGTATGCATGTATGTATGTATGTTTGTATGTATGTTTATATATCTGCGTACTTGCTTCCATTAATATACATGCAAAGACTCCCCACAAGACTAGCACAAAGACAAACGCACACGCTTCTAAATATATATATATATATATATATATATATATATATATATATATATATATATTTATATATATATATATATATATATATATACAAAGAGAGAGAGAGAGAGAGAGAGAGAGAGAGGGGGAGAGAGATAGAGGGAGAGATGGAGAGAGATATTGATAGATAAATATAGATAGGCATTATATATACATGAAGATTAAATAGACGCACACCCGTGTGTGCATTCGCGCGTGTATATATGTATATATATATATATATATATATATATATATATATATATATATATATATATATATATATATATATATGTGTGTGTGTGTGTGTGTGTGTGTATTATATTAATAATTATATACATAATTATAAGAAGGGATCGGAAACAAGCCACTCCACGCGCTGAAAATAGATGCCAAATAACGCTATAAGCACCTTAAAATACTCCAAAAACGTTGTAGACGAGAAAGTGTGGATATATATTACTGTACGACGTCGCTAGTCGTGTGGGTATATGTAGATACTCGCACATTTACACTCTGGAATATTTGTGCTAGTGATGGCAGTAAGTCTTTATTACTTTTAGCCTGAAATTAGATCTTATACATGATTTATCAAAAGTTTGATTTATTATCTTTTGCTCGCCTACAACCTGTGTTTCAGGTGTTTTTTAAGGTGGTTTTAGCGTCATTTGGCGTTTATTTTCTGCACATGGAGAGGCTTGTTTCCGATCTCTTATTATAACTATCTATATAATTATTAATAATATATTTAGAAAATTTACGTATGAAGTTGTTGCTGTCGTGCTGATCACCTGATACGATCATGAATGATTTTATCCTTTATTATATAAATATACATAAATATGTGTGTGTGTGTGTGTGTATGTATATATGTATTTATGCATAAAAATAAATCGATCGATTGATAGATAGATGGGTAGCTTTGTATATGTGTATGCTAAACTATTTCCCTATCTATCTATCTATCCATCTATCTATCTATTTATCTATCTACCTATATATATATGTATATATATATATATATATATATATATATATATATATATATATATATATATATATATATATATATATATATATATATATATATATATATATATATATATATATATATATTATAATAATAATAATATTAGGGATAAAACCCAAAATTACAGGTAAAAACTCAATTGAAATCAATTTATTAAAAATTAAAATTAAATTAGGCTTCACAGTATAAAATATATATAAATATATAGTATTAGGGAAAAGAACCAAGGTTTATGAACTTATCGATGAGTTCATAAACCTTGGTTCTTTTCCCTAATACTATATATATATATCGCATCCACATTTGAATGTTTGTACTATTTCAGTACCAAGGCAGCTCCCCATTACGGAAGCCATATTGTGTATTTGTGGGCAAGTTATAATCTTCCAGGAACGTGATCAGCTACGTTCTGACAATGCGTTCCTTGACTTTACTGACCAGTGAAGTCAGAGAGATAAGCCTGTAATTTTTTGCTTCTGCTTTAATATGTGTTTGTGTGTGTGTGTGTGTGTGTGTGCTTTTGCGATAATATATAAACATTTATTACTAACATTTCGTTACATATTTCAATGTTCCAAGTTAACCTGCTATTTAATGTATGAAAGATTTGCATAACAACTAAATTTCTTGAACATAGTTCAA
>NC_142934.1:103826561-103829061 GCF_046866305.1 Octopus bimaculoides | reverse complement strand
TATATATATATATATATATATATATATATATATATATATATATATATATGCACTTCTTATATATAAACATGTGTGTGTGTGTGTGTGTGTGTGTGTGTGTGTGTGTGTGTGTGTGTGTGTGTGCATGTGCGTGTGTCTGCATTGCTCGTCATTTCCGCTTGGCCAACCACTCTTTGGACTAGCCCTGCACCACGGATCCACACTCTAGCGACTCCGCCTGGAACAGCGTTACATTGTCAGTCTACAAACACAATTTCCATTCGGACTCAACCCCCCCTCTTAACGACTGTCTCTAGAAACTCCTTAAAAAAGCAACTCTTTTATTTCTTATTCTATTTTATTTTAGTTTATCTTATTTTACCCTCTGTTATAAATACATACTTATTTACACTGTTAACCTATTCTCGATTTTTATCGTTCTCTTTCCATCGAACTGTTTAACATTTAAATTGCATTTTTTATGTATTAATATCTGTTTTATCCTTTTAATTTTTATTATTTTATTTTTATTTTTTATCTTGTATCTTAATTTTTGTAATTTTTTACATCTTATGCCCTTTCCCCTTCCCCACTTAATTTATCGATCTTATTTTATTATATTTTACTTTTTTCTGTATACACACACACATACATGCACACATACACATGCACATATGTACATATACAAACATGTACACATATACACACGTGTACAGATATACACACATGTACATATACACACACACGCAAACATACACTCACCCGCGCGCACACATGAACGCACATATACTTCCTACACATACACACACGTGCGCATACACACGCACACACAGGTGGCCGCATACAGGTACGGACATATATCTCCACATAACACAACCTCACACACAAACTCACAAACACGCACGCTCATACAAACACACACAAGCACACACACACACGTGCGCACACACGCATACATATACATACATGGGCATATAAACACACACGCTCACACACGCCAACACATATATACACACATGCACATAAAAGTGATCAGATTAGCATTAGGAATCTCTCATGTACATATAGATACATAACTGGGTACATGACGTGACAAAAGAACAAGGACAAAAATGGTAAACAAGGTGCAACAAACAAGCAGGCCACATAGAAACATCCCCTTCATCAGCTGCCACCATTAAAACTCCGGCGTTTCGAAGAATTAAGGCAGTACGCATCGTTTATAATGGTTCTTCCCACGAACACAAATTAAATTGTTTTCGCGGAGGGTAGTGGCGGACGGAAAACAAGACAGGAAAACGAAATATATATATATATATATATATATATATATATATATATATATATATATATATACATACATATATAAATATATGAAAATTCGTTGTTGAAAATGCACCTGGATTTGAAAATCTTGTAATTGTTTTTAAATAAATTTATTTACATATATATTATATTAGCACTTAAGGTCAGCGGAATTGTTGTCAGTGGGCAGTTTAGCTTAATCGTAAAGCACTCAGCCAATGCCTTGGGGATGTGGGTTCGACTGCTGTGGCTATTGATGGTATCCAAACTTACTGTTGTTTTAACGGCGTTACTGCGTTCAAAATACCACATTCTAGTCTTCATCATACGATACACGCTCGTCGCTTCTAAAAATATAAATGTAAGTTTGCTTATATGCATACATGGTTGTTACATTTGTGTGTGTGTGTGTGTGTGTGTGTGTGTGTGTGTGTGTGTGTGTGTTAAAGTATGTATACCAAATTTGAACGGCTTCTGTCGAATAAGCAATAGCAGCGCTCATTATATTGTTCACTATATGGTTTATTGTAACTGCATTGTGTGTCTCGCGTCTTTTTCAACATAGTTTCGTGGAGAGTTTATATTTCTTGTTGCGAATATAGTCTAACGCTTCTGTCTTGTAATTACTTTTATCTTGAGCTCACTGATTGGTTGTCATTTATCTCCTTCTTCATTGGTTATTTTATGATGACGAAGTACGTTTGTAATTTGCGTAATCATTCTAGATTTATTCAACTTTTTATGAACTTTGCGTAACGAAGAATTTTTCTGAATGTAGCTAGTGTCTATGAGGATTTTTTTCTTCTCTCCTCTGTTTTGTTTGATGGACTATTCACTGTGAAGAAAAACAAGTAAGAATAAATTCCTTGAATATTTACACTAAACTACCTCGTAAAATATTTAATTTAGTGTAAGAAATTTGCCTGTAGTTGTCATTTTTATGATCCCAAACAAGATTGAAATTGCGCTTTACAAGATTACGATAAATGATAATATTTAGATTGTTTGTACTGAGTATTAAATTCTATGGAACTTCTTCGTTACTCTTAAATTTAAAACTCAAACTCCTCATGACACCACGATTTAAAATCTAAGTGATTATTTCCTTCAGTGTAATAGTTCTCAGGGCCACACGCGTTCAAAAATACACACGTGTATGTTTATGAGAAGGAGTCTCAAATTGAAGACAAAACACGCGTGTTAAAGAAACACTAAC
>NC_142934.1:103811561-103821561 GCF_046866305.1 Octopus bimaculoides | reverse complement strand
GACACCCAGAGCAAGTTAATACATATGTTAGGTTTTCTGAAGCACATGTGAAGTTGTTTTTCATTGTAAAACGTTGACCCTGTTTGAAGGAGAATTCCGATCCCTCAATTAGGTTGACGCATATACCACAGTTAGGTCTTCTGCATTTTTTTTACTGACATCTCAGTGTTGTTGCTGAATGTACTTTGGCTTGTGTTAGGAGAATTTTCATTGATTTGGACTGTATTTTGCTCTTTATGATGGTCTGAATTAGATTCATTCTGTAGTCCCTTTCTAGTAGAGGAATGTTCTGGAAGATGGTGTCGAAGGAGTTGTTAAAGGGGTTGTGTGTGGAGATGTACGGGCACTTGTTTAAATCCTTTAGTTTGGGATGTTGAGTTGTAGGGCACGTTGAAAGCCTATATCAATTAGTGATGGTGGGTAGTTCCTGGTGATGAGTGTATCCTCTATTTTCTGTAGTCGTATGGCCCTGGTGCTTGTATTAGAAACTATAGTACAAATCATTTTTGCTAGGTTGAAAGGGATATTCATTTTAGTGTGTCTGGGGTGGCATGAGTTGAACGGTAGATATTGCTTGGAGTCCGTGGGCTTATAGTATATATTTGTTTCTGTTTCGTTGTTAGATTTCTTAATGAGGATTTCGAGGAAAGGAAGTTGTTAATGGCTATATTCCATCGTAAATGGAGTGTTTATGTCAAGTCCTTTTATAAGTGCTTGGAATTCTTTAAGCCTCTATATGCATTCATGCTAAAGAACGAAGCAGTTATTTTCTATGTAGAGGGAGAGTGGGCTGCCGTATTTTTCTAGTACCTTACGATAAAGAGAGATTTCTAGATATCCCATGACTCGGTGAGCAAAGGAAGGGGTCGTTTTCGTATTCAACGCAGTACCCCGAGTTTTGCCGATAGAAGTTGTCTTTGAAGACGAGGAAGTTATTTTCCAAGATGAATTTTAGCCCTTCTGTTACGAATTGTATTTTGATGTGTTGTGCGAGTTCATTGGAGTAATTCTCTTGCCAGAATTGAATTGCCTCTATTCCTAGGCTGTGACGGATATTAGAATAGAGGTTGACTACATCGAAGGATACTAGAAGGGTGTTTTATTTATTGTTTCAAGGAGGTGATTGAGCAAATCTACATTTGAAGTCATTATTAGTAGGTACCTTGATTATTATGTATGTGGCTTTCTTGCATGCGTTATGGGGAATTTCAACCATGTTTCGTGGTCTGCTACCACAACAGCTCCTTTATAGGATCCAGTTAGCTCAAGACATCATCAGGAGGAACCACGTCCGATTTCGGCCCCTACTCCTCTACCGTTTTGACGTGGCGGGGCCACCCCCTTTCGGAGGTGTCTTCAGTTCTGGTGTTGGGTGCATGTCTTCTTTCACTGTTTGTGACTGTTCTAATTCAACTGTGAAATATCCCTCGCTATGGTTATTTTCCAGGAGGTTCTGGCCACACGTCTTACGGTTCATCAACCCGCGTTGTTAAATTACTTTCTTCCGACATACCTTCCTTTGGTGGATTCGGATCCAGTTAGCTGAAGACATCATCTTCTCACTTTTGTGCATCTTAGAAATACCATAGAATTGACTGGATTTACATCTGAAGTTAGTCATATAATCATATTCCTTGTCAGTCAGTGGGCCCTTCTATGTATAGGCTTAACATAGTTTTTAGGTTTCTCAATATTTTCTACAAATTATATTTTTTCTGTTGGACCTTTTCATAATATGTTGTGTCGTCTAATATGGATAGTACTAGAGTTATATGGTATACCACGTCCATTAAGACAACTGCACTACCTTTCTCAACCTCTTTGATTGTTATTGGTTAATCATCCTTTCAGTTGTTCAGCTCAGCTCATTCTCTTTTGCTGAAGTTTTTGTGTTTTGCTTGTGTTTTTGTTTGTTTATATGTTGATATGGGTAATTCGTGATGTATTCACAGAAATGATCAAGAATTTTATTCTTACCCTTTGAAGGGGTGTAATTACTTCTATTTCGGACTAGCGGTTTGTCTTCGTTGTATTTGTCATATAGACCCTCGGCAAGTCCTAATTTTCTACAGAATTCCGCAACGTCTTCCTTCATTTCGATGTAGCTGGAGCGTTGTTGGGTGAGTGTAAACTTGAACCCTTGGAAGTGTATGCTTCAAGATTTGGTTTGGTGTTAGTTCTTTGTGAGTTAGATTGATGACTCTTATCACATTTGGTTTATCCTGTTTTTCTGGTGCTATCTCGTATCCCTGTGTTTTCTACTGCTGCTTAAACGACCAAAATCTAGGACCCACATCCTTCATATTAAATATTTTTTCTGATCTGCTACTACTCACATACCGAGCCTTCACAAAAGTAAAAGAGAGAGATAGATAGATAGATAGAGAGAGAGAGAGAGAGAGAGAGAGAGAGAGAGAGAGAGAGAGAGAGAGAGAGAGAGAGAGAGAGAGAGAGAGAGAGAGAGAAAGAAAAGGAAAATGTCCCACGCATTTGAGAACTATGGAAATATTCTGAGAAAACATTTCATTTAATTTTTCCATAATTTAATAGTTTTTCATAATTTAATAGTTTTTCATAATTTAATAGTTTTTCAAGCTGGAAAAATCGCAAAGACTGAAACCGGTATTATAATGTTCTTCATGATAGTTATTTTAGCATTTTCTACCTTGTTTTTACAGATGAACATATGAGAGCGCGGGGTTTGTTTCGTGTTTGTGAAACACACGGGCGAAACCACACACGTGTGTAGATATATCACTGTACTCAAGGTGGTAATTAACACGTGTACATGTGAATGTTTTCGTGTGTTCGTGTGTGTGTGTGTGTGTGTGTGTGTGTGTGTGTGTACTTGTGTGTGTGTGTGTGTGTGTGTGCGTATGTGTGTCTAACTGTGTGATTAGGTTCGTCTATCACCAGAGATTCATGTCATTCAAGGCTATGTAAGTGCTTGTGTATATTCTTTAATTTTTTTTATTTGTTTCAGCTGTGCAGTTGCGGTCATGCTGGAGCACCACCGTGAGTATGTAATTAAATCAATGCGGTGAGTGCATCTCTATTCTACGCTACTGTTATATTATTGTGAATGTGGCTGCGGCATTGTGGATTTTTCTTATGCACAGAAGTGGGTATAGTGTGTATGGCTCTATATCTTGTGTGTGTGCGGGCGCGCGCGTGTGACTTTTCTTTTTGTGATTGGTTTTAGAGTTGAGTGTGATGCAAGAGTTCTGCTTATTGAGGTGTCGTCGAAATGTATGAAGTGCATATAATTTGTCTATGTGCGTATGGGCGTATGTGTTTAAACTATGAGAGTATGTCTGAGCAATAAAAGTTGCTATTTCGTGTGCATTTTTATCTTCCCGTATGTTTATTTTCCTGCATATTAGTTTGGTGGTGTATATATGAGTGTGTCATGTGTGTATGTCAGATGGTGTTATACTAGTACACGATACAAGAGTGTGGAGCGATTTAAAACATGTGGCAGAACTGATGAAACTGGAGCGTCATCCCTGGAGCGTCATCCTCTAATGTAGTAAGCACGGCAGCATGAATATGTCCTCGGGGGGAAAAGGCTAAACTCTTTGTTTTCTGTAGGTGCTAGATAACAAGCACGTTGTTAAGTTCTGTCTGTTGTCAAGAGAAGTCGCTACTTGTTACATTTGAAGTCAGATATCAGTTCTGCTTATTTGAACTGTCATATATCCTTTAACTGAAAAAAAAAAGTACGCAGTAATTAATAAAGTTAGTTGAAATTAATGTCTGCAAGATTTCACAGCTCAAACATCATTCCTTCATAGTCAGCATATGAACTTTTCAGCCCACTCTCGCAGATAGAGATATTTTAGTAACAATAAGTTTTTCCAATCTATAACATATCTATAATATATCTTAATTTGGTTCAATTCTCTATTTGGGTGAATAACTTGCATAATTCCACATTCTATTCCAGGTAACTCTGTGTTAATATATAGACTTGCGAAATATGATTTATATTCTCATATTCGTATTTAAAGTAACATTTAATATAGAAATTTGACATCACCATTTTTTTAATATCTACTACCAGGAAGGACAAGAACAATAGTGTCTATTCTCTTTTCTGTTTTGAACGGTTTGTGAGATCGACGTGACCGATATTTCACATGAACTTCTGTGGTCGACGTATTTGACGGTAGTGCGGTTGATGATTGTGAAAAGAGATAGACTGTAAGCGAGGTCTCCAAGTCAAGCGAAGTAGACACGGTTCGTAAAGAACTTGTACAAGTGCAATTTCACAGCTGCCAGAAGAAACGTGAACAGGAAATGTTTGTAAGTGGTTACTGTGTGGTTGGGTGAAGAAGAGAATATGACTGATAGGAGAATGAGATTTCTGAAGGGTTAATGGAGTTTAGGAACCGAGGCGTTCAAGAAATCGCACTTTAATTTCTGTCTCATATCTTTGGAACTGAAATTGGTGATCGACTTCTTGCCAGCAGTCTAGCACGTTCTAGAATATCAGTAACGGTAGAAACATGAGCATGGCTGAAACATGATGCAGAACAGTGTTCCACTGTATGTCTCGCTTAAATTTTTCTTCGATTTAATAGTTCTTGGGAGAGAATGTATTGTCTGGCCCAGATATAAAAGGCCAGTTTTTGTGTCGTAGTATTTGTTACGTTGAGACCAGCAGAAAATGCTCAGTGGAGATAAAGTCCTAAATCTAAAACGGAAAAGTAAAAGGGATATACAGATGAATTCGGTTCTACAAAGGAAGGATATGAGAAATGATTATTGTAAGGGTAATAAAGAAGCTGAATGTTATTATCGTTCATGTGTTGAAGCAGTAGTGCATTGGACACTAATCTATCACAAATGTAATCTATAACATCTATAACAATTTTTTTGGTTCCAAAACTTACCAAATAAGACAGCACGTTATGATTTTTATTGTTGTTTGGCTCCAAATCAACATTTAGCAAACTTGTATAGGGTATCTAACACAAAATTATTTAATATTTCATTCTATTCTTTTTTCTTTAAAGAGAAGTATCATGTGTGAATTAAGGGAGATTTAATGTGATGAAACCGAATGATGCTAGATTTCTAAAAAGTTCATAAATAAAAATACCCGTATTATACTCTGGTTCAGTGATGTTATATTCAGGAGTTCTCTTTATATCTCTTGGGTTTCATGTCCAATCCGAATGTGAAATTCGACAACTAATTACAAACAAAAACTACAAATTATCACTCTTCGAATGGACTAAAAAATTTTGTATAAAATTTCTTCAGTGGAAACAGTGAAATAATGTTACAATAATGCCGGCAGCTCTATAGCCCTTTAGCTAGCCTATAGTATCTTTAACTGGGTCCTCTTTGTTATAAGTATTCAGGCCAGGTATCCTGTTTGAGTTTAACTTTCTTCTTTTCTGTTCACTAGTCTATGAGCCCCGAAAATTTCTCATGGGTGTTTACTCCATTAGCTAAGGCAATAACAGAAATCAAATTTCTTGTTTTTTTATACATAACAATATAAACATAGAACTTGTGACATACAATCACATTTCACACACCCATTGATTCATTTTGAGGGTCAGTTCAACGATATAACAAATACAAAGGCTACAAACCGTCTGGCGACATTTCATTATCTCATTACCAAATTACTTAGACACTACAATAAAACACACAGAATTAAACTGACCACAAACCCTCAAGTTAACTTACAACTTTTGGGATTTCTATGCAAAATCTTTCTATGCTAATTTGCTATGTAGATGAGATGTTTGTAAATGTGTAGTTTATCTGTGGAAGAATAAGAAATCCCAGCACACGAGATAAGATTCTTTGGAGGTAAAAGTAATTGGTACTTTACAGTTTCACGTCCGTCGGCTGGCCGGTGTTTTAATCCTACTTAATCCGTGACCAAATCTTTGTCAAAGACATGATTGGAATGTGGGATTTACCGTTCAATTGCTAAAAGCCAAAATGACAAAAGCGATAAAGATGATGTCATTTATACTTGAGATAGTTTGACCTTAATTTCAGTTTACGTGTTGTTAAGGAGGTGAATGATAAAGACAATGAACCACAGAGAGAGGGGAGAGAGAGGGGGAAAGAGAGAGAAGGAAAGAAAGTGTGGGAGTGAGATAGAGAGTAAGTGAGAATGTTAGATACAGGGGGAGAGTTAGAGAGCGAGATTGAGTGACAAAGATAGAGGTATATAGACAGTGAGTGAGAGAAAAGCTTGGGGAATTAGAAGTAGTTGAAAGGATTAAGATTGGAGGATAGTGAAAGAGAAAACTTCAACTGGAAGAGTGGGGAAGTTTATGCGTCAAGGGAGAGATAAACAGCTATAAATAGAGAAAACAAAAACGAGAGAGAAATAGAGAAGAGAGAGAGAGAGAGAAAGGAGAAAGAGATAAATGGTTAATGGTTGAGAACGGCAGAGGTAATTTAAAAGGGGTTAAAGTGATTGGGATAGAAAGAGATGAAAATAGAGAGACAAATATGAATAGTACTTCTTGATGATGTGAAGTGTGTTTATGTGACAAGGTGGAGAAATCAATAGATATGATTGATAGAAGGATGTAAAGAAAGAAAGGGAGAATTATAGATAAGAACTTGAAGGTAGAGAAAGATAACAAGAAACATAGAGATGTAGAGAATGGGATAGATAAATAATGAAAGATAGGGAATGGTTGTATAGAGGTATAGAGGGATAGCGATAAATAGTTAAAATTAGAGAGGCTGGAAGATATGGTTGTCAGAAAGAGGTAAAAGTAAATAGATATATTGATAAGTAGAGAAATGTAGAGAAAGTTAGAGAAACGCAAAGATAACTAGAAAAAAAGTAGGAGGAAGGAAGAAATGGGCAAAGGTAGATAGATAAGGATTACTCAAAGAAAGAAACTGAAAGATGTGAAGTCGGACAACGTTCAGAGATACTTTAAAGAAGAGATGGATAAGAAGGAATAAATGAGAATATTGAGGGAAGGGTTTATTTGTTTGTCTATCTAGTGGTGAGAAAAGAGTGAAATGAGAACAACTGAAAATGTTGAGTATATATATATATATATATATATATATATATACATACACACACACATGCATGGATACATACATAAACATACATACACACACACACACACACACACACACATATATATATATATATATATATATATATATGTGTATATATGTATCCATGCATGTATATATATATATATATATGTGTGCGTGTGTGTGTGTGTGTGTGTATTTATCTATGTATGCATGTTTCTCTTATTTATTAATCATAAAGCTTCCATTGCGGAAGAAGCCAATTTCCAATAAAGAAACAACGCTGCGGCTTTGGGATATAGTTAACACAGACAAATTCACACTTGGAACTTGAGAAAAGCCTTGCATATGTTTACTGTTCCACTCACAGATTGCACTTGTAATGTTCGAATTAGCCGGTTGATTTCTCTTTCTGAAAATCTCAATTGATCCAAATTCTCCTTTAAGCATTTACTAACAAAACCTAGTGTTCCAATTGTTATTGGTATGAATATGAATTCATAGTCTGCATATAGAAGCTTTAGATTTCGAAGCAGTTATACATAGATATCTTCTTTTTCGTTGATTTTCAAAGAGATACTTATATCTGCTGGGCAACTAACCTCTATGATGATACATACTTTTGCCCCTCACTTCCAAACAACAATAGCCGGCTTGTTATGCTTACATTTGACAGAAGTTTAGATGTGAAATTCCACCTGTATTCCTTGAGTTGGAGTTTATGAATGTATTTCATAATGAGGGATTTTCTAAGTTTATTTCAGTTCTGTCTTTTTGAGGATGACATTGTAAATATGTATGTATGTATGTATATATGTGAAGGCGCAAAGCTTAGTGCTTAGGGCATTCGACTCATGATCGTAAGGTTTCGAGTTCAATTCCCGGCAACACTTTATTCCACGTTGCTCCAGTCCACTCAGCTGGCAAAAATGTATAGTAACTGTATTTCAAAGAGCCAGCCTTCTCACACTCTGTGTCACGCTGAATCTCCCTGAGCACTACGCTAAGGTGTCTGAGGAGTGCTCAGCCACTTGCACGTTAATTTCACGAGCAGGCTCTTCCGTTCATCAGATCAATGACGAAGTGCGAGATATAGATAGATAGGCAAATAGGTAGGTAGATAGATAGATAGATAGATAGATAGATAGATAGATAGATAGATAGATACATGTATTGAAGTAATGTTTGTCGTCAATTAAATTTCGTAGGAACCGAGGTTACTGCTATTTTTAATTGTAGGAGGACTCGTCCTTTGGTTGGTTATTCGACGCAATCTGCGTCCGATATATATTGCAAGCAGGGGAGTGAACCCCGACCAACTTCCACTCAGGAGACTATTAAACCGTAAAGTTACGACCTCTTTATGACCATCCTCGTTGGTGGATACTAGTGACCACTGCAGTAGTTCACTTCAGCTCGCAATATAGAGAAAACAAATGGTACACTATCACCCGATGGTGGGGCGGTTAAACACAGGCGTACAAGCATGCACACACACACACACACACACACACACACACGCAAACACACACACAGATATATATATACGTAGGACTTCTTTCAGTTTCCGTCTACCAAATCCACTCACAAGGCTTTGGTCGGCCCGAGGCTATAGTAGAAGACATTTGCCGAAGGTGCCACTTAGTGGAACTGAACCCGGAATAATGTGGTTGGCAAGCAAGCTACTTACCACTCAGCCACTTCTATGTATAGCTGACCTAAAAATAAGTAGTCAGGTTGATTTGTTCCACCAAACCCTTCAGAATAGTTTCCCTGAAACACGTAAATGATAAAATATTCATATGTTTGCGCTCGCTCGCGTGTGTTTGCGAGTATGTATGTATGTATGTACGTATGTATGTGTAAGTGCGAATACTAGTTGATCGTCGTTTTGTATTCCCTTTGTGTTTCATAAACTCATGTTAAGCTTGATATGCTCTCCTGCCCTCCCAATTGACGACTGTGAACGGCTGACAAATCTCCAGATGCGAAACGTCCATCTTTTGCTCACGTTGACACAGGAATTTTGCACTGTTAATGTGATGAGCTGGGAAAGAAAATAAATGATATTAGAAAAGCGGTCGAGAAATACTGGCAGATGGTAGTTAAAAAAAAAGACAAGCATCTGTCTCCAGGTACAGAAAGACCGTCGTGGGCGGCTTCAGATAGAAGATTTTCTTGTTATTTTTCAACCTCATGTCAAATCTAATCCTCCAGACTTATTTAAAGTTGTTCTTTCTAGCGTTGAACACCTTTTTTGGTTTATTTTTCAGTGTTTCAATTACTACATTATAAATAGGTTGGTTAACAGTCTTTAAAAGATATTAGGGCGTTACTTTGGGAATATTTGGTTACACTTTCTAGTAGGTCAAACGAACACCCTGAGATTAACAAATTGTCGCTGTAGATTGTATATTAAGGTAACCTCTTCTTGTGTATGATGCGGAAATGACAGCACTTCTAATTTAGTAAGATGTATGTTATTCAGCAACTGAAGCTGTCTTTTCAACGATAGTTTTTCCGCGGGCATTTTTCTATTCATGACTGCCTTCTCCTTCATCGATTCGTCAGAGTTTTTCTAACACTAAACTGAACAACAAACTATACATAATTATCAGACCCTTTAACAACATTAATAGAAATAGAAAGATTGATTAATTAATTACGAATGTCTAAATAAGAAAGTAAAAATAATTGCAATGTCATAGAAATATGCAACCGCCCAAACAATTTAAGAATCTAGCATAACTTTGTGGTAACGCAAAAGAAGAGCAGAAATACGAAAGAGCAGAAGAAATTTAGCAAAAGAGGAAACGAAAGATTGATGATGCTAAATACGAATTCTCGCATTTTTACACAGAATAACCAACTTATTTTTTTATGGATAAGATATGTACAGCAATCTACAAAATAGGGGAGAAAAGAAAAGAAGCTTATGAAGCATGTGAAAATAAAAAAAACA
>NC_142934.1:103746561-103804061 GCF_046866305.1 Octopus bimaculoides | reverse complement strand
ACAGGACATTGCAAACAAAACGGAGACGAGAAAACACACAAGACACATAGGGAACATTCTTCTTCATCAGCTACCCCCGTTTTAACACCGGCGTTTCGAAGAGCTGGGCAGGACGCATCGCTAAAACGGCTCTTCCCGCACAAACACACACATACACACGCACGCACAAGCACACATATATACATATATACACATACATATACACTCAGAAGCACACACACACGCGCATATATAACGAGTCATATAAACAGATGTGTGTGTGTTTATATATATATATATATATATATATATACACATATATATATAAATATACACATATACATATATATACGTTTGTTTATCTTCTATCTTTTACATTTTACTCATTTCAGTCATAAGACTGATGTCTTGAATTATTAGTCGAATGAAATGACACCAGTACTTATTTTTTAAGCCTGGTACTTATTCTATCGGTTGGTTTTTGCCGAAGCGCTAGGTCACGGGGACGTAAACACTCCCGCACCGATTCGAAAATGGTGATGGGTGGGGGAACATACACCCGCGCGCACACGCACACACACACTCGCATATATATGCGACAGGCTCCTTTCAGTTTCCGTCTTCCAGAACCACTCACAATGCTTTGGTCGGTCTGAGGTTTATAGTCCACGCATTGGGACTGAATCCTGAACTATGTGGTTGGGAAGCAAGCTCCTTACAATACAGTCACTCCTGCACCTATATATATATATATATATATATATATATATATATATGTGTGTGTGTGTGTGTGTGTGTGTGTGTGTGTGTGTGTGTGTGTGTGTGTGTGTGTGTGTGCGTGCGTATGTGCGCGCGCGCATATATGAAGAAAAAAGAAATTAGAAGAGAAGGGAAAAGAAAGAATAAGAATAAGAATCGGGGAGAGGTTAAAATCGTTGAAGAAGGTCATTAACTCATACCAAAATTACAAGGATTGGTCGGGGTAAGTAGATTGGGGTGCTGGTAAAGAGGGCATATTTATTTATTTATATTTATATGCACATACATAATGTGAATTTGATTATGTATATCTATATTATAATACTGCTGATTAGGGGAGAATAACAGCTAATTCAGACTATCCATTTTTTATTCATTTTACTGCTAGTGATTCAGGGAGTAGATTATCAAAGAGCATAACGTCTCAACAAATATACAATTACTGTAATATAATAAGTAAAGCAATATAATAATATGAAAGGCGACATATTTACAGCTCATTATAAAAGCAAACACATACACATAGACACTGTCATACACACACTTCCACACACACATATACACATACACAAACACACACACACACACACACACACACACATAGCACACAGGAACATACACAACTGTGGTAAGGAGAGAGATTGCGAAACGCATGGTGCCGGGTTTAGCCCTGCGCATAGCACTTTAAACAAGTAGCTTCTGCTAGAGTGCCGGGTAGAGAGAGAGAGACATACAGACAGAGAAAGAGAGAGAGAGAGAGATAGATAGATAGATAGATAGATAGATAGATAGATAGATAGATAGATAGATAGATAGATAGATAGATAGATAGATGGTATCATTAAGATTCCCGGAATAGTTATGTTTAATAAGAAAACTTATTTGCCTATGTTTTACATACATCAACTCCTTGGAAATCGCCATCTTGCGCAGCAATACATGGGTCCTAACGTTTCTACCGCTTTTGAAATACGGCCTGGAAGTCGTTTTCCGTTAGGTAACCAGGAACCTTCTACGAAGTGGATTTCAATTTGCAGATCTTTATAGTGAGAAAGCTTTTCGTATTCCTTTCTTGAGACATTTTCATCTTGTGGGAAAGACATCTATTAACAGACAAGTTCCTCTGTTGTAGTCCTTGATCACAATGTCTGGTCGATTAGAGTCAATTTTTCTGTTTGTATTGGGAAGTTCCAAAGGATGGTGACGCCCTCGCCATTTATTACATCCTCTGGATGGTGTCTCCACCATTTATCATGGGATTTAATTTGGTAGTATTTATGAGCATTCCAATGAATGCACTGCCATAGTTTGTCATGTTTTATGAGGTACTCCTTTTCAGCGACGACGAGGCAACCCAAAACAACATGATCAGTTGGCTCTGTGAAATTTCCATAAATTCTGCACGAGGGTTCAAATCCATCTTTAAGGATGTTTGCATGGTAGTTACAGGTTGGTAAGCTCTGATCTTAACAAACTCTTCTCTTTACCCTTTCAAATCTCTCACTTGTAGCCATTGGTGTGTTAGATTTTGATCAATATCTGGTTTGGACAGGCAGTTAGAGTATTGTCCATGCAGGAGATTGTCTTTCCAGTTGTCTTCGATATCATTCATGCAAGCCTTCTTTGCGTTTTGTTTGATTTTTAAAAATGCATTTTGCTTTAATGATAGATTATTATTATTGTCCGATATAGTATTACATAGCATTACGAAAATTGCGAGAAATTTAAGTGAAATGTTGCTACTACACCTAACAGTTTGAGAAAACTAATTTCGCGTGTATTAAGTGCTGTAAATAAAATTTAAGATGCAATGTACTTTTGATAATATTAAATGGTATAAAAAGTCAATACAGCTAAATCAAATTGTTAAGGATTTCATTTGGGAAGTTAAACTGGGGAGATTAGAATATATTAGAGCATATTTAGCATAATCCTCCCAAATAACAACTTGAGGGGATTATGCTAAATATTATATTCGCTTCATGACACAGAATAAATAGTTAGCAAAGAAATAAGCTCATGCATATATATATATATATATATATATATATATATATATATATATATATATATATATATATATATATATATTATATATATATATATATATATATATATATATAGCTAAGACATCTCAACGGTTCTAAAAGCAAAGTTCGTTTGTTTTGTTTTAATCGTAATTTGAATTTATATATATATATCTATATATATATATATATATATATATATATATATATATATATATATATATATAAATATGTAAATATATGCATATATACATACATATATGTACATGCCTACATATATATATGTATATATTTACATTCAATTATGGGTACAGGACATAAAAAACGTAGACACCATGCGAAACGATAAAATAAAAACAAAAACATAGAAAACGAACTTTTTATCGAACAACAAAGTAATACAGAGAAACTAGACAGGTAACATAAAGAACATTCCCGTTCATCAGTTGTCCCTTGTTTCATCTACTCCGCGTTTATACACACACACACACACACACACACACACACACATATATATATATATATATATATATATATATATATATATATATATATATATATATATATATATATGTATATATATGTATATATATGTATATATATGTATATATACATACATATGCATAAATACACGTATATACACACATATACATATTTATACATATATATGCATACATACACACACACATATATATATACATATTTACATATGTATATATATAATATGTATATATATATATATATACATACATACATACATATATACATACATATGTATACAGTCATACATGCAGAAACACACAGAAAAATAGACGGATATATGGGTATATTTAATGATAAAATTTACACTAACAGTAAAATTGTGATTCATCGAAATGGAGTATTTAATTACAAACATTCCACAATGAATGAGCAGAAAGTCGGAGCTATGGTTTAATATCTATGTGTAGTAAAGAAATGTGTAGGAAGAACTGACATAACATACCACAGGAAGAAAATCTACAATTTGCCTGTTTCAGTGAGCGATCATCTCGTCATCCGATGGATGTTGAAAAAAAAAAAAAAGCTGTTCGCAAAAACACACGCGTGCACATACTCACACATGCATACACACGTACGTACATACATGCTCGTAAACTCACACTCACAGATACGCGCGCGCGCGCGCACACACACGTCTTTGTTTCGCACATGGAATCCATCATATATCATTCTACACATTATTTTTACCCAAAGTTTCTCTCACAGATGTATATTGAATCAAGGGTGCAATAAGTGACAATCGCGGTGTAGGACCAGTTAGTTGAGACAAGGGTTCCAGACCACCGAAACCTGTGTCAGTGCTGAACCGTGTGCCATTTAGTACTAGATTGCACAAAGCGTTTGAATATTAAATTTTGTTACCCTTTTATTGAATACTGCTGTCTGCAGGGTAGCTTTGCAGTATCTGTTGGGGTGCTGAAAAGTTCCTGGATTTAAAGTTGTCGCGGAAGAACTGACTGGAGGCTCAACATTTCGGATTCTTTTACGGAGCTTAGTAAAAATGAAGGACCGCTGCAAAATGTGTGTGAATCTGAGAGGGGAATATGTTGAATAAAATCATAATTAACTGATCATCCTGAGTTTTCTTTTAACCAAAAATCAGGAACTTTTCAGTACCACCTCGTATATCTATTATATATGTAATAAAGGTAAAATGTAAACATTCCTTCAAAAGTCATAGCGACTCATAAGGGCTGGTTTCTCGGTTTCCTTCTCTACTTGGAGGGAGCGCCCGTCTGTCGCAGGATTATTCGTTTTTGCCAGCTGACTGGACTGAAGCAACGTGAAATGAAATATTTTGCTCAAGAACACTACGCGCCGCCTGTTCCAGGAATCGAAATTACAACCTTGCGATCATTACATCAACACCCTAAACACCAAGCCACGCGCATCAACAATACATGAAATAGTTATGTTATATATTATGCACTTTATTCTAGTTTGTTTTTCGCCGGTCTGTGGAAATACTGTATTCCCTGAATCCGTGTTGCAAAAATGTTAGGGCGCACTGAGATGAAATGTTTGCCTCGGAACTAAAAAGTCTCACGTTCAATCTCATTACATAGAATATATATCAATCAATCATTTGATACCTATTGCTAAACATACCAGAAATACATCACTCTAATGAACTAGAAAAACTCTTGAATTAGTGAAACACTAAAAAAATATGGAAGCACATACGTGCCAGTACACGCACTCACGGACTCGCTCCTCTGATATGTGACTCTTGGTGAATGTGTGAGTTTGATACTATTGCCCTCATCTGAGTTTCCTGTCGGGAAGTACGCTCATCCGGAACCATTTGCAGCAAGAGATCCAGATTTGTTTTGAAGACACCTACATCCACACCATGCAGGTCGCACAGGCATTTGGGAAGGATAATGAAGGGCTGTGGGCTCTTGAAGCGAAAACTGTTACAGTATCTGGCCCTGCATTTTGATGGTGATGCTGGGATCATATATCTGTCGATATATACATCTACATATATTTGTGATATATATATATATATATATATATATATATATATATATATATATACATATATATATATATATATATACATATATATATATATACACGTATATATATGTTTCCACACACATTCGCACACACACCTACACTGATACACGCACGCACGCGCGCACATACACCCACACTTATATACACACGAAAGAAGAAAGAAAGTGTCATATATAGTTATGATACATGTCTGCAATATGATATAAGGCATATTGTTTCAGTAGATAATAAAGAATTACATAGCTGTAGGGGAAGGGATATAGAGAGACATGTGAGTAGGCGATAATACAACTAGTTGGTAATCATAATTGAGACTATAGATCGCATACTAACTACATCTCGTTGAACTCTCATAAATTATCATGTAACTCTATTATTGAGAGCGATATTATTGCAGTATTCACATCTTCAAAACCAATTTGTTTTATCAACTCTTGCTCTCTCTCCCCTATCTCTCCCTTTCTCTCTCTGTCTCTCACTCTCACACACATAAACACACACACAGACACACACACCCACACACACAGAGGAATATACATATACATGTATGATGTGTACGTCTATGTATATAGACTGATAGCTACCTAGATATAAATATAGAAGTAGACCTACGCCTATGTACGTAAATATTTATGCATGTATATATGTATGCGTATGTAGTTACAAACATATTTATATGTATATATATATATATATATATATATATATATATATATATATATATATATATATATATATATATATATATATATATATATATATATATATATATATATATACATGTGTGTGTATGTATGTATGTATGCATGCATGCATGTATGTTAATTATACATATTTTCTCAAAGAAAATTTTTAATGAAATTCATACTCTATATATATTATCCGTACATATATATATATTGGGATCGTTAAAATGAAGTCTGAAGAAACCCCGATTCCAAAGTCCTCAATTTATAACCTAAAATAACCCAGCAACAAGGTTTATCCCAGGGTAAAGCGCCTCATGGAAAGTAAACCATCTATCCGATGTGTTTTTCTATTCACCCATAAATTCCTCTCTTTCTCTTTCTATCACTCGCTTACCCTCTCTCTCTCTCCCTATATATATATATATATATATATATATATATATATATATATATATATGTATATGTGTGTGTGTGTGTGTGTGTGTGCGTGCGTATGTGTATATATATACACACACACGCACACACACACACACACACACACACACACACACACACACACATATATATATATATATATATATGAATGAATATATATATATATAATATGATATAATATAATACAATAAATACGAAATCTAATTTCTGTGTGTCCGTGTGTCCCACTTCGAACCCCTCTCTTACTTCTCATTGACGTTCCTACGATTGCTGATGTTGGGGTGAGCAAAATATTAGGCATACAGACGGTGAGGGTGGTGGCGGTGAAGACAGTAAGAAAGAGAGAGAGAGAGAAAGAAAGAGAGGGAAAGAAAGAGAAGCGAAGAAACTTAGGGAGGGCTGATGATGTTCTTATTAAAAGTAGTAGTGGCAGTGAGAGTAATAATACGAGAGAGAGAGAGAGAGAGAGAGAGAGAGAGAGACAGAGAGACAGAGAGACAGAGAGAGGGTTAGAGAGAGAAAGACTGAGTAGGTGAGAGGAAGATGGACTGACCACTGAACTAACATGCTGAAGTAATATACTGAACGGACACACATTTAGCCTTTGAATGAATGTAATGGGGTGATAGTAATAGTATGCGCTGGAGGTGGAGGCGGCGGTGATAATGGTGGTGGTAGTCGAGGCAGTAAGGGATGAAGTGAGAGTAAGCGATGTGAAAGACAGTGGTGATGGTGATCGAGGCAAATGCGGTGAAATCAAAAGTATTGGTGGTGGTGGCGTCAGAATTCTGAATGGTGTGTTTATGACAGATGTGGTGACGATGGTGGTTGTACTACTGTTTGTCAAGCAGCTTTGCAACAAGTTGCAAGTCGACAAAATATATCATTGTTTTGATGAAAATTGTTCATTGCTTGAAAAATATTGTTGAAGTTAAATAAAATTTAATATGTGCTCAATGCATGAAGTGGCATTATTGCGCCCAAGGCCTAATGAAGAGCCCTTTACAGGAGATAACTTAAAAGCCTCCTGATACAACGGGTTTTAAGCTAGTGTATACACACACACACACACACACACACACACACACACATACACACACACACACATATATATATTGAAAATGAATAAAAATGAAAATGCCACTTTTTAAAAACATTTTTGGGGTGTTTTAATTAATTTACATGTTTCAGATTTTCTTTTTTTTTTTTTTTGAAAAACCTTATCAAAAATGAATATAAAATATGTGAGAAGAGAACAGATAGTAGTAATCTACTAAAAGAACAAGTTTGAAATACCATGTTCAAGGAAAGGACCACGTGCGCATGCAAGAAATAACAGTAAACTATGAATGTCATTCTTAATTTTAATTTCAATTTTATTTTATTAATAGCCCTTTTCTCTCCTGACATATTTTATACTCATTTTGATAAGGTTTTTCAAAAAGACCGAAACGTAAATTAATTAAAACACCCAAAATATATTTTTAAAAAGTGGCATTTTCATTTTTATTCATTTTCAATATCTACTTACTTGTGTAGTACTTTTACAAATCTTTTCAGATATATGTGTGTGTGTGTGTGTGTGCATTCATGCATAATTTCACTCACCTATATACATTATTATATGCATATATGGAAGATGAGTAGTAATGGAGAGAGAAGGAGACTTATAGATGTGTTCAACGATTATTTAATTGTAATTGAAGATATATGACTTATACGTAAGAAGAGTTTCACGTTCATATAGACAACCGTGTTATTCAGCTTAATATCTTCGGGATATAAACACGGACAAACACACACACACACACACATAAATACATATATACGACAACTTCATCCAGTTTCCGTTTGCCTAATCCACTAACAAAGCATTGGTCGTTTCCCGGATATATTAGAAGTCAAATGAATTAGGTGCCATTCACTTAAACATTTTTGTCATAACTTGAATTAAATCTTATTTTCTTGTTGCGCAAGGTAATGAAAAATGCTCAATTTGATATGAGTAGAGATAGTATCATTCAGAATGCGTTTAAGCTATAAACAACAAATATTTCTAAGCTTGATTTTTTTTTAATGCACGACTGAAAGAGAGGAGCATTTGATTTAAAACAAAATTTGAGGTTCACGTGAGCGTTCTTAATATTCCTTTTGATCCATTCACATAACATTGCTGTTCCCGCCTTTTGTTTCTTTCGATATATATTGAGACATAGTGGCAGCATTGAATTTGGAACTGAGCGTCGACCAATATTGTCCCAACACTTCCTATTGAAAGTTTCTCAGATTGAGCATTTTAGAGAAATTTGAGAAGCATCGCTTCAGGATTCTTGCCTTTTTTTTTTCTTTCTGTTTTTCTTCCTGTTTCGAAAACAGGGAAAGGCAGTAGTTGACGCTGTCCAAAATTGTCAGTGTTATGAAACCGTGCTGAAAACACGTGTCGTGTGTTCGCTCATGATCTTCTTTTGCAGTTAATTGCTTTCTCACGTCTCCTCATATGAAATTATTTTATGCATCCTGCTTCATTTTGCCACTTTACAAGTTATGTTTATAAGTTTTGGTGAGAAGGCTTTGAGCTTTTAATTCATTTAAATCTCCAGAATAATCTTTGTTTTTCAGTCATTAAAGTGAATTTACTTTATTCTGTGTTCGGTTCTTTTCTTTCAGGTATTGGCCGTGTTGAGGGGCTACTTGACATTGCTCTTACTTGGAATTCGTTAAACCCGTTTTACTTCGGATTTTAATGATTTTTGTCACAATTTCCACTGTTTAATCATGTCTAAAATAGCAGTCAACCTTTTAGGGTGTTTTGTTTTATTCATTGAAATCCTTGAAGGCGGTAAATTCTTTTGTCAAGAGAGGTTTTTAGTAAGTGTCCATTTGTTATTATTATATATTTTTATAGACCCACAGTAAGCACTTTACAATATTTTGTAAATTCATAAGTCAAATAGTACCATATATTCATAGGAAATGTAATTGTCATTGTTTCCATTTATCTTCGCTTTCTGCCTTAATCTAATGTGTCATTATTACTGTCAATTGCATGATTTTTACACTGTGTAAGTCATCGATTTCTAATTAATTGTGTGTGTTTGGTCTGATTTTCACATCTTTGTGTCATATATCTAACGAGATATTAGCATAGCCAGTTAATTTTCCATTCTTAAAGGTTGTCTTGGCACATAGTTCAACAAATATCTCATATAAATTTCAAGTGGATCCTTATGCTGTCTGCAGCATTGTTTATCATCCGCAATTTGCAGTTGAAAGCTGTTCACATACTAATCAAAAATGTTAATGGAAGACAGAAAAAAAAAAGAAAAGAGAGGAAGGCCTTCCTTGGTGAATCCCTCTTCTATTAGAAATGTGGATTACTTTTCGCAACTACAATCTATATCTAAAACAAATTATTGTCCATTTACCCATGATGTATTTAATTTATCTTTTCAATATTTGTGTTGGCTTGCTCTAAGTTAATGTTTCCAGGACGGACGTGGAAGAACCTCTCTCACAACTGCACGGTACTCACACGCTGCTTTGTCTGTCTATAGTCTTGAGTTTTGGTTTGTTGATCAATAATTGACCTTTAGAGCAATAAGTATTTTGTAAACCTAGAAAAATTTGCACTTCTTAAAGTTACTAAATATCCGTAGTAACTATATTTCTATTTGAGTATTTCCCACTTGTTCACAGGCTGGTTATGAGATGACAGTTCTTAGGTTGTCTCTTGGCAAAAGTATTAAGTTTCCCCTCTTCGCTGAGCTAATCAAATGTCATCAAATTAACTTGTATTATCGACTTTCCTGCCATTTTAAAATAGAAGTTTGGGAGTTTATGGTGTCTGTCAGATTCTATTTATTCATTCATTTTAGTGGCTGAAATAATTCCGGAGTTGAGACAGTCTTCTGCGATTATTTAAAAGAGACGCTTGTGTAGAGTAATGTTGCTCATGGTGAATGACTCACTACCTCTAGTCATCACCCGAAGTTCCCTACTTTCATTGTTGTTGCTGTTCCCTTAATAACCATTATATTACTACCTAATTCTCCATATAACCGTTTGTATTACAGTCGATGTTTTCCTTTTTGTCTTTTTTTCCCAAAGAATTGTTGTTTTATTACATAACGACGAATTCCTCGTGTTTTTGCGTATATATCTTATTTTAAGCTCTGTTTCGATTCGAGAACTTTTGAATTTCTGTAGTTTTATTTACTGCTCCTAAAGTTTTCGAAACTTTTCCCTTTTTAAAACTTTTCTAATTGATTTCTATTGATTAAAATGAAATCTATGGACTTAAAATCGGGAAACTGCATATCAAAGCAAAATACTCATGTAGAAACACACATTAACAACAACCAACAGTTTGAAATTTATTGAGAAGAAATAGATGATATAAACACTCTTAAATGGTACTGTTTGTCAAAACCTTGACACTCGGAACACATTCAGCAGAGAAAAATACTTCCGCTCAACACACGATGTATTCCAACAATCATACGTCACTTTCCTGCAATCTTCACTTTTTAACCATAATACATTTGAAATGAAGTATTGTATCCAAAGCAACAAGATTAATAAAATATTTATAAAATAACATTCTAGTAGTCTTATTACTTCTCTTACTTAACGTTCCAAAACATGTCCTCATTTCCTTAGACAATATGATACATTGTAGTCTATACATTTCGCATAACTCCACAGAAGCTTCAAAGCAGTTTCAAATGCGCACTATCATATTTCCTGTATCAATTATATGTGTGTCTGTAGCCATATGCCAATGTATATATCTGTATATACTTGAGTCAAGGTAGGGGCTATATCCAAGCTGACGTACCGCTGCTGGTGTGATTCATTTTTTAAATTTCATTTGATTTCTGCGGCCGTCCCTCAGTGTTTGTTTCTTGCGAATCAGTGAACTGCGTGACACCACACATATTTTTAGTACCTCTGCAAACAATTTCTTTAATGTTTACTGAACATATCCTCATCTATGATTCATAGATCTGAGAAGGTTATTTGACAGTGTATTAAATGTCAGTGAGCACTTTTGGCGTCATAAGCTGATACAACATCGTATTCTTCCTCTAAGTTGCTAGGATGGGATTTTGGCACTTACTAAGGTGTCCAATTCTGGGCGTTGGTATAACTTTCAGTTACAATTTGAACGCACTGAATTTGTTTTGCACATACACAGACACACACACACACACGCGCGTAAACACAGACACATACGAACACACACACATACACACTCACCTGCACACGCACATATATATGTACGTATATATTTGTCTGTATATGTATGTATATACGAGTGCATGTATCTCTCTCTCTCTCTCTCTCTCTCTCTCTCTCTCTATATATATATATATATATATATATATATATATATATATAAATTAATTGCAGAATATAACCGTTAGGTCATCGACTCAAAAAGCCGTAGCCCACCGATGACCACATATAAGAAGTACAACATAGACCACAAATCCAAATTAGTAAAGGGAAGGTCAAATGTTTATACATAAGAATAAAAATCGATTAGAAATACAATAGAATAATATAAATAAATAAACTGCGATTAAAAAGTTGATTAAAAATATTCGACCGGTACAAATACAGTAGAATAAATATATATATATATATATAGAAAAAATATAGAGAAAAAAATAATACATAGGGAAACGTAGCACGACAGTTAATTCGCTGAGGCCAATAGCTAACAAAAGAAGTTCAAGATAAATAGTACGAAAGTTCAACTACCTCCCTCATGACAGCAAATTTAGTAGGTAAAATCCAATTTCATAACCCTAAACCCATTCTGCTGCCAGTTCGCGTAGACATTTGCCGGTAGGTGCCCGAACAAGTCTGGCATACTTTTATACAACTCGTAGGGTAAACCATCCAGTCCTGGCGCCTTACCCGCGCTGCAGTCAGCCATCGCCTCAATTACTTCCTCAGGTGTGATCGGCCCTTCACAGCTTTTCGATGGGGGCGGCGGGCCAGATAGCAGGAGGGACCTAACGGACTTCCTCGCCGGGCTGCCGCGTCTGTCGGGGCGGGACGCGGAGAGCTGTGAAGGGCCGATCACACTGGTGGGGATTTGGTATAGATGCACTCGTACACATAACCTTACCAGATCTGCACAATATAGCAGAGGAGGTGGAGCTCCCCGACGGAGCACGACTAAGAGTTGTGGTGGAGGGGAGACCTCCAATCTGTTATAAGTGTAAAAGTAGGGGACACATGCAGGCGGTGTGTCCCCGCAGAGAAGTACAAGTGGAAGAAATAGAGGTCTGTGAAGAGGAGATGGTGGAAGGCGTAGAAGAGGTGGTGGAGAAAAAACAGGCGGAAATTGTGGAGTGCGAGAAAATTTCTCAAGAAACATAGAAAGCGTATGCGGACTGAATCGCCGCCAAAGAACCTTCAAAAAAAGAAAGGAAAAAAAAGACAGAGAAGGAAATGGAAACGGAGAAAGACGAGGCTGAGAACCGAACCCAAGATACAGAGCAGGAAAAAGTGAAAAGAAAGGAAAAGAGGAGGAAATGGTCGAACAAGATAACAGACGAGCAGACAAGAGCATGGATGGAAGGAAAGGTAATTGGAAGAGTTGGTTTTTAAAATATCAAAACTGATTATTTACGATAAGGATTTAATATTGGAAAAGAAAATTGCAAAAATAAAAGGTTTAGTAAGGGTTAAACTGGACCCTGAAACGTTTGAGGAAAAAAAGAAAGCGATATTGGTGGAAGACCATGTGATGCAGAGACTGCAACAGATACACCCGGACAAGTTTCGAATAAGTGGATTATACGTGGGCTACGACACCCTGCCAAGTGTAGTAACGCTAGAGGAGCTGTGGCCACTTACAATTGCTAAAGAAAAAACATGATTATTAACTGTATGAGAGAACTGCTAAATGAAACTGCGAGTTATGGGGGACTCGTAAGCCATTTCATCACCTCATTGTAAGTAATTCATTTCATTCATCATTCATTCTCTGCACCCCACGTACTGTATTGCTTTGTCTGTCCTTGTAGTGTACCCTTCTGTGTTAAGGCCTAAGTGCCTAATAAAGAAAGTGATGTCTGTGTGTCTTTTTTTACCCTGAAGAAGGGGTTATCACTAATTAGTGCTCTATTGTGCCCTAAATACGGTGATATACCCCCGAAATGGCCATAGATGTTCTGTGTTTGTGTTCCACCTATACTTGTAATCCAATGTAAATGATGTTTATGGTTTGACTTTACTGATGTTACCTGCGGAATGGTGAAATATGGATTTTACTTTGCCACACTTTGGATGTTCTGTTGCTGTTTTGTCCCGTGCGCTTCGGTATTCCTGGTTATGAAACAGGATTTTACCTACTAAATTTGCTGTCATGAGGGAAGTAGTTGAACTTTCGTACTATCTATCTTGAACTTCTTTTGTTGGCTATTGGCCTCAGCGAATGAACTGTTGTGCTACGTTTTCCTATGTATTATTTTCTCTCTCTCTCTCTCTCTCTCTCTCTCTCTCTATATATATATATATATATATATATATATATATATATATATATATATATATATATATATATATATATATATATATATAAATATATAGTTTTAGGGAAAATAACCAATTTTCAAGAACTCATCGATGAAAATCCACTATCACATATAGAAAAATTAATAATTAAAAGCACAATAAATGAGTATAATATAAAGTAAAGTAAAGTACTTTACTTTATATTATACTCATTTATTGTGCTTTTAATTATTAATTTTTCTATATGTGATAGTGGATTTTCATCGATGAGTTCTTGAAAATTGGTTATTTTCCCTAAAACTATATATTTTATATATACTTTATCTATAAGGCTCAAATTAATTTTAATTTTTTATAAATTGATTTTAATTGAGTTTTTTACCTGTAATTTTGGATTTTGTCCCTAATATTATTATATATATATATATTTTATTCTACTGTATTTGTACCGTTCTCTAATATTTTTAATCAACTTTTTAATTGCAGTTTATTTATTTATATTATTCTATTGTATTTTTAATCGATTTTTATTCTTATGTATAAAAATGTTGACTTCCCTTTACTAATTTGGCTTTGTGGTCTATGTTGTACTTCTTATATGTGGTCATTGGTGGGCTACGGCTTTTTGAGTCGATGACCTAACGGTTATATTCTGCAATTAACTTTGTACCTATGTTTCAACTAGTTTGAGCACTTCTTTTACAGCCATGTATAAATTCTTGGTTTTCTAATACAAAACCGTTAATATTGAATAATTATATATATATATATATATATATATATATATATATATATATATAATAATAATATTAGGGACAACATCCAAAATTACAGGTAATAAACTCAATTAAAATCAATTTATAAAAAATTAAAATTAAATTGAGCCTTATAGATAAAGTATATATAAAATATATAGTTTTAGGGAAAATAACCAATTTTCAAGAACTCATAGATGAAAATCCACTATCACATATAGAAAAATTAATAATTAAAAGCACAATAAATGAGTATAATATAAAGTAAAGTAAATATCATAAGATAAATAAATTGGTTATTTTCCCTAAAACTATATATTTTATATATATATATATATATATATGTGTGTGTGCGCGTGTGTGTGTGTGCGTGTGTGTGTGTGTGTGTGTGTGTGTGTGGTGGGACAAATCAGATATGTAATGTATGTATTTTTTCAATACCTTGTCTGGTTTTAAAAAGCCACATCACCTTCCGTAAGTGCTAAAAGTGGTCAGACTATGCATAAGGAGTAGACAACTACTATATATATATAGTGAGAGAGACAGACAGCTAGCTAGCTAGATAGATAGATAGACATCTCACTGCATATCGTTTGCGTCTTTGCTCTATGTCATAGTATCTGAATTCTTTTAGTTTCTTCCTGTGACTTATCTGTTGCACTCATCTTATTTTATGTGAGTAGAGGCACTGGATTGTCTCGTGTTCACTTTTTAATACTATGCAAAAACCATAATTGTAAGTAATCCAAGTGTCTACGGAAATGATATTCTCCATAAGACGCAAATGGTCTCCTTTTTTCTAATACTAAGCGATATCAGAATCTAACTAGTTAACCATATACACATTCGGTAATCTTCAAGTTTAGGGGATAAAAAATATAAATAAAAATATTCAAGGGAAGTAACTGAACGTCTTACCAGTATTCTCCGTACATCTCTGTTTATAAATAAATCACACACGTGATTTGATTGACGTTAGGGTTAGGATTTGGGTTAGGGTGTGATATATTTATATACAGCTAGAAGAAAACGGATAATACTGGTAAGTCGTTCAGTTATTTCCCTTGAATATTTTTATTTATTTTCTATCCCCCTAAACTTGAAGATTACCTACAAATTCTATGAATCCTAGGAATATGCACACAGAATAATGCAACTGTACCCGTGTACGTTCCTAGGTCAACCATGTTATCTCCTGGATGGAAATAAATCTGGGCTCGTATATTTTACTCACAATGAGTTTGTAAGTTTATAGCATAATTCCTGAAACTTTTTGCTTTGTGTTGCATATCGTTTTCCTCAGCCTACATGTATTATCTGGGTTCTTGAATGGTTTAACTTTGATACTGTCAGCATAGCTAATGAATGTGAATAAGTGTACGACTAATGCCATATGCGAGATAGTTGCTACAAAGAATGTTGGGTTCAATACAGACCCGTTAAAGGCTCAGCTACGAATTCAGGTGGTCTTCGGGTGAACACGGTTTATTGCAATACTTACCTCTCATATTTAAGAATGCCATGTAGCCGTTCCTGTGGTTTACCACATATGCAAAAGTCAAGCTGTCTGTACTGTGTAATTCCGTGATGCACTTTATCGAAGGACTTGGCAAATGACTGAGTTACCAATTTAATTTAAATGACTGAGATACTATTTTAATAAAGTCATAATGATGCAGTAGCTGACTGTTTGAGTCAGATTTCACCTGGTGGGCATCTTACTACAGGTCAGCGAACGAGCCGTTTGGTTCTGGAAACCTTAAGAATATTGTCATCTCTCCTGTATCAATAATTTCATTTACGTTACAGATGCATGAGAATATAGAAATAGGCCTGCAAATTTTTATCCATCCTTTATGTAGAGGGCATGTTATACCTTCCATTATTATCTTTTAGGAAGTTTGCTAAACTGCAGGAAGCTCTTAAAATTTATTAGCAGTGTTTTTGCCAGAGATTTTGTGGTTTTTCACAAAGATTCAGTGGGAAACATTCAGTGCCGGTATATATACTTAAGCACACACACATAAATGTATAGAAAAGTATACATGCATGCAAGCATACATACGTACACACATACAGAAATCACCCCACATTTATATGTAGAGAGAGAGACATAGATAGACAAACAGATGCATAGAGGGACAGGCAGAGAGATTTATAGATAGATAGATACATACATACATACGTATATATACAAATATGTATGTATTCATATGTATATTGTATACATACACACAGACACACACACACACGTATATATATGAATACATACATACACAAACACATATACACATTATATATGAAATTTTCATTTACGCTACCAAAGTTCTCGAAGACATTATCATATCTAATATCCAGCAGATTTATACGTCTAGAAACTTATATCTCACACCATAATTGCTTGTCGATGTGATTGACAATATAATATTCTGCTATGAATTACACACTCATCGAAGCATGCTCCTTCTTAAAGGGGAGTGATGCATTGTATGTGGTATTTTATCTCTCATCTCTGTGTTTACTGAGTAGGTTTAATGTATTGTGAAAATTTTATAGTAAGAAAAATATTTAATAAGCCTCATCAAAATCAGAAGGAAAAAAGAAAGATATATAGGAATAAAATATTTCACGATTTAAAATAGAATTTCTGTCAATTTATCTTTTGCTATTCTTTGCTTTCTATAAATAGAAGTAAGTGATTGATGCATGATTCCGTTAGCTATTAACTGTGTTCGCAAAATTATAAACATTTATACAAACAATGGAAAATATATGTATATGAATTTATATACAATGCCTCTCTCATTCCCTCTCTGCTTTTCATTGCATGCACACTCATATACGCTCTGTCCCTGTCCATCTCTCTCTGTCTCCCTCTCAATCTTTCTCTTTCTTCCACAAACACACGCACACGTATAATACAGACACACATGCATATGTATGTATGTATGTATCAGGTCATCCCATAAGTTCTGTCCGATTTTACCTTTTTAAAAATCAAATGAAATTTAATAGTATTTTAGAAAGTCTAATGGAATTAAAAAAATATTTTTTATGCATTTGTGTACATATAAACTAATTAAATATTATTTTACAGAATAATAAAATTAAAATTTCTTTGATTAAAACCCTTTCTAACATGGAAGTATCCAACGAACATTTAAGGCACATAATGCTTTGAGTACAATAAAGGAAACTCTGCAGCCAAAGCGATTCGAAACATACACTCAGTTTATGTGAGAGAATGCTTGAATGAAAGAACTTACAGAAGATGGTTTGCAAAATTCAGAAGTGGAGATTTCAGCCTTGAAGATGAAGATCGAACAGGACTTCCAGTTGATTTTGGTTGATAAGCTCCTTGAGGCATTACTTGAAGAAAATCTTGAATTATCAGTTGAAGAATTGGCAATAAAGCTTTGTTCAAACCACAGAACTTGGAAAGGTTCCTAAACTTCGAGAATGGGTGTCTTATGAATTGTCCGAAAGCAACCGCAAATCCCAAGTTGACATTTGCTCTTCTCACCATTCTCGCGGACTCATTTCACCCTTTTTGAATAGACTTGTGACTGGTGATGAAAAATGGATCTTCTATCGAAATGTTAAATGTCGTAAACAGTGGCTTGGTAAAAGGGGAAAAAGCTCAAAAACAACCGAGAAGGGAGCTTCATGGAAAACATTTCTTCTCTCTATCTGGTGATTGGGATTGCAAATGAGTAATTCACTTTGAATTGTTACCACCTAATGCAACAATCAATGCCAAAAGCGTTTGAACCAAGCTTTGAAGGAAAAAAAAAACACTTTAGTGAATCGGAAAGGTGTGATATTTCATCAGGACAATGCCTGACCCCACACTGTAAAGATCACATCACAGAAGATCGAAGAGCTTGATTGGGAACAAGTTCCTCATCCACCTTGTTCTCGCAACCTTTCTCCTTCAGACTACCATTTGTTTCGTAGTTTACAGAATCATTTGGGGGACATAACTTTCACAAGCCAGGAGGAGGTCGAAACTGACATTTCAGAGTTCTTCGCTTTGAAACCAAAAGAGCTCTACATTGATGGGATTAATAAAGCTTGTAAATAGATGGAAAGAAGTCATAGATAATCAGGGAAAGTACATTGATGCTTAAATTTCAATTAAATATAACATGTGATCACTTGTTTTCTTTATTCAAAATTCGGACAGAACTTATGGTTTCACATGATATATATATATATATATATATATATATATATATATATATATATATATATAAAAATATGCATATATGTTGCTGTCTGTAGTCATGTATACATACACATATATGCGTGTAGACAGATATGTTCTGTGTATCAATCCAAATAACTGAACAACTTGCGATCTAATTTCCCAATAATTTAATAAGTTTTCTATGTAACTATCAATGAAGCAGCGTATGTATGTTATGTGTGTATATACATATATATATGCGTGTGTGTGTGCGCGCGTATGAATTTAATAATATATATGGATCTATTCCATGTCAATCACAAATTTTTTAGTTAATTTTTTTTAACTAAATAGTTTGAAACGTCGAATACTGGTAGAATTTTTCACTTAGAACACGGTTAAATTTGAACGTTTTTGATACAATTTGGTATTTTAGAAATTATTCCGTGTTAAAGATGTCGTGTTTGGGTAATTTCAACCAATCAACAACGTGTATTTGGTTGAAAAAATCTACTGCTGTTTACGATAGTAATCGAAGAGAAACAACTTCCGTGTTATCTCAACTAAATGTCACCATTCTGTTCAAGACGTAAAGACAGACGAAATACCACTAAGCATTTCGTCCGGCGTGCTAACGTTTCTGCCAGCTCGCCGCCTTGTGTGGAAACAGATATTGATGTATTTAGGGATGGTCATTTATTGATTTATTTTTTGCCAAATAAACACTTGCAATATATAATATTTCTTCATTCGTTTATTACTATTCTTATTCTAACTCAAGTCCATTGTCCGGAAATATTTCGTCACACATCTTTGATCTCCTCAGCGACACTTTCCATCTTCGTGTGTTCTGTTGCTCTGCTTATTCCATTCTGTTTTGTTTCCTATGATGAACAGAATGTTCTTCATAGAAGAACAGAATGGAATAAGCAGAGCAACAGAACACACGAAGACGGAAAGTGTCGTTGAGGAAGTCACACATGTGTGACGAAAGATTTCTGGACAATGTGCATGAGTTAGAATAAGATCACTAATAAACGAGTGAAGAACGTGTTTTTATTTGGCAAAAAAAAAAAATGAAAATAGCCATTCCGAAATATATATATATATATATATATATATATATATATATATATATATATATATATATATATATATATATATATATATATATATATATATATATATAATATACGTTTTGCTTATGCATTACTTTTCTTTGCTTTTACTGAAAAATATGTATGTGCCTATGTGCGAATATGTGAGAGTATTTTTAAGTAGACTCCTGTTTCTCCTTTGCATTTTGAGATCAAATGACGATGAGTTTGATTTTACTGTTCAGTTGATTTAATCTTTGCTTTTAAAAAGTAATTATATATATATTCAGGCAATTTGTCAGCTTACTGCAATGAAACTCAGTGTCTTGGTACACATACACACAAAACACTAGCTTCAACATGTTTGTAGAAGGTAGTCCCATGCAATTTCCATCTAAATCTACCAGTGCCGTGCTCTCATCCCATATGTATTCTCACAAGCCCTGAAAAAGGAGCCCTTCCTCACCCGTATTCCAATCATTTGGACTATATCACTGCAAAATCAATATTTTAAGTATTAAATGAACCCTTTTTTTACTAAATCATGAACGTCGGAAGTATATTGATGTTGTAATGGTGACTGTAGTCCCTAGTTCAATCCCGATCAAACAAGGCCTATGCTCAAAGGCACGTCGACTGTCACAATCCAGCCTATTTCTCTTCTAATAGAGTTGAAGCTGTATTCCAAATTTAGCAAGGCCGTGATGGCTGGAAGAATGTAAAACTTTCCTTATATGATGACTGTAAGGGATTTATTTTAGGAGTTTGTTCATGACATTTCTAGCAGTTGCCACAGGAATGTACAGACTTTGACAATAGATTGTTTATTCTGAGCGAAAAACGTATTACTTTTCCTGTAATTGTTTAATATTGCTTTCAAATTTTGACACAACACTGGAAAACCTGGATAGGAGGCCTCGTCAATTAAATCGTCCTCAGTGCACAACTAATAATTATTTCATGGAACTCGAAAGGACGAAAGACAAAGTCAACCTTGGTGCCGGAAACTGAACTCAAAACCTAATGGTGGACGAAATACTGCTAAGCATTTTTCCCGGCGTGCAAAAGGTTCTTATTTCTTTACTGCCCACAAGGGGCTACACACAAAGGGGACAAACAAGGACAGACGAACGGATTAAGTCGATTATATCGACCCCAGTGGGTAACTGGTACTTATCTGATCGACCCGGAAAGGATGAACGGCAAAGTCGACTTCGCCGGAATTTGAACTCAGAACGTAGCGGCAGATGAAATACCGCTAAGCATTTTGCCCGACGTGTAAAAGATTCTGTCAGCTCGGCACATTGCGGTTGCTTACTATTGATTTCAAATTTTGGCACCAGACTAGAAATTTCAGTGGAGGGCGTAAGTCGATAACATCGACTCCAATCCATTAGTAGGTACTTATTTTATTGACCCCGGAAAGATTTAAATTCAGAAGTCGAAGGCGACAAAATGCCGCTAAGCATTTTGGCCGGCGTGCATACGCTTCTGCCAGTTCGGCGCATCAGTTGCTTAGTAATGATAAGTGACAATCAACACTATTTAAACTATGATATCGCATATTTCTGACAATCTACTCTTTATGTATGAAATACTTGTAGACATAATCATTAAGAAATTTTTGACTAATGCACATTTTTCAAAAATAAATATCTTATACTCCTATATCCCCACCGCACGCACACACAGACACACAGACACACACACACACACACAGACACACACACACAGACACACACAGACACACACACACACACACAGAGAATTCATACATTTCACTATTCACTGTGTAAATAAAATGACAATGCTGAATAATAGCTGCGATATAACGCTATGAAACTGGCTGTATATCGTAAATTGTTATTTTATATATTTTAATTATGTACTCAATCATTGAGTGTATTTTCATCAGTACCATGTGTGTGTGTGTGTGTATGTGTGTGTGTGTGTGTGTGTGTGTGAGAGATAAAGAGGTGCTGAGAAAGTGACTGTGTGAATGCATGCATTATTAATGCTTTTCTCTCTGTTTTTTTTTTTGCTTTTTTTTTTGTTACATTTCTGTTGTCCCTTATTACTAGACGATGGTATTTTCGTGGCAGAATGACAAGCTCTTGTCCTAGTGTAAAGCTGGTGTTGTGATGTTTACCACCAACTCTCCTGCATCGTGATTTACTCATTATATTGCTTATTACAAATAGTTTGGATATTAATGGCTTGTGATGTGTTATATAGGACACTACATGTTGTTTTGTTGTTGCTGTGCACTATTACCTTTAGTTTAACGCTTGAACAATATATACTGTCTTTGCCTTTGATAGCTGTAGTTTTCTTATCTAATATGTTCATGTATCTGATGCTAAATAAAATTTTGCTTTGTAAAATAAACTTTACATGTCACATGTGTATTCTTAACTGTCTTAGTGAATGATATCTTTGTTGTTTCCTTTCCCCCTTATATTATACTATGCCTCATCCTTCTTCTTTCCATATATTTGTTATTACTTTGTGCTTGTTAAATTCTATAGATTTCTTCATGTAATACTTATTTGCAAAGAGAGGTGTAAAGGATTTTCCAAGTACTACTTCCAACAATGTTAATTTAAATATATGTACATTTTTGTTGTCGCAATGTGAGGAAAGATATTTATTTATTTTGGATGCAAGCGAACATTATATATTTTGTTTCAATAGTATGTCTAGAAATATTGTGCCGTGCTGGCAGAATCGTTAGAACGCCGAGCAAAATGCTTAGCGCCTCGTCAGTACGTTCTGAGTTCAAATTCCTTCGAGATCGACTTAGCCATTCATCCACGATCACAGCATGTCTATTTTCAATGTTAAGTAAAATTTCATTTCGGTCAATCCATATAGACTGATATTGTCCTTCTTGTCACATACATAAATTGAAGTATTCATCCAATATTTGCTTCTACGCAATGGAGATGGAAATTTGATTAAATTTCTAATTCTACCACATTAGGTATGTCAAAGCTTGGCTTACTAAATTGTATGTTAATTACCTTTCTTTCATCTAATTAGGTTTGCTGACAACACGCTTAACTGAAACGCTTAGTACAATGCTTCTCAATATTTTTTAACTTCGGATAAACTAGAGATCAAATAAATGATTATTGGTACACTTCTTGTAAAAAAAAAAAAAATTGTAGAAAACCTGACATAGAAATTTTCTTTAAATGTACAAAAAATTTAATAAACTATTGTTTATCTCGCTTAATTATTCATTTGTGAAAAAAAAATAATGACTAAGATTTAAGGAAAGCATTGAAACATTAGTGATGATTTCCTATAGTCTTATATCACTGTGTAAGAAACGTTGCCCTAATATAAGTTATTTACCCAGAAATACATCAAAGGAACCACTGCTGTAGTCTGGATTTCATAACAGACATTTGTAGGTTGCTCTGTTTTAGTTAGTTAACCACAAGGAACAGTGTATTTATTTGAACACGTTTTAGATAACACAAAAACATTCAAGCAGCATAAATTATAAACACAAATTGCATTCTAGGTGCCGTCAAATAGTTAAAAGTTACTGATATATGCATATGCAATAATAGATACAAGTACAGTGGATCCTATCCTGGGGTCAGAGGACCTCTTGTGATCCGTAAAGGTAGTAATAAAGGTCCGTGAACTGAATTCAAAATTTCATATATATATATATATATATATATATATATATATATATATATATATATGAGGATAAGCATATTAAAAGGGGGGCGTGGGAATACATTAAAATAAAAGGGTTGGGAATCACTGTACTAGTATATCATACTCTTTTATAAAGTTTAATGGGAGGTGTTCAAGTTTCAATGCCAAAAGGCGTTCATTCTAAAATGGACACCAGTCTTTTGCATACAACATTCTTTTTGCTATTTTTCCCGAAACATTTAGTGGAGTGAATATAGACATGCTATGTGGTTAAGAAGTTCACTTTGGAAGTGCGCATTTTCAGTTTCAATCCCTCAACGTGTACATTTTTTCGTAGCTTCTAACATACTTTCAGGTCCACCAAAATAATGACTTAGATTCAGTACTCGAAAACTCTGTAACAGAATCCTGTTTGGATGTCTTAATCCACAACCCATCTTAAGAAGAGATTTGTCATTAGTTGATTTTAGAAGAGTCTACTTTGTTGTAGGCTTTCAGTTTCCGTTCTTTCTGCCAGTCATGAAGGCTCTTTAAAAGACTCATGGGTGCTGTTTTTTCTCCCTCTATATAATAAAAGCGTACAATTAAACCTTTTGTGAAAACATAAAAAAAATAATATATTACAGTTCATTTGAACTTACGACCAAGAGGTCAATACTTGACCGTCATACTTCATAAACATATCAGAAAGATAAATTGCTTAACAATTCTTATATATAGGTAAAAATATAAGAAAACTGTGTTTATGGTTTTATTTACAAAACTTAAAAATATAAATGTATGATACTAATCCCATTAGATGTATTTCTTACACATTTCAAGACACTGTAAATCTGCAGACTTTTCCTCCTGTATAAGCTGCTTAAAAAATTCTATTGATGGTGTACATATTTTAAGAAATATTACCGCACAGAGGTGCGACATACGTCTATACATTTTAACTTTGCAATTCTCTAATAACCTATTGTCTTCACCAGCTAGCAGGAAAATGTTAATCAAATATGATTCCCATCAGTTTCTATGCATTAAATTTCTTTAACATTAGTCTGACCTGTATAGAACATTCGGAGACACTAACAAGGACAGCTGGTTGAATCTTTTAAAACACCTGACTTCAGTTTTAGATGTTGGAGAGCAGACATCAATGAAGTATACCATCTACTTATGGAGTTTTGTGTAATTGTAGTATTCATAATTACAAGTAGATTGTGTGAAGTAATTGAAGTAGTTTATATCGTTTCTAAAATGACGTAAAACGATTAACTGAGAGACAGCAGCGGTGATGAGCTGATCCTGTGCAGGTCATTCAACAGAGGCGAGTTAAAAATATAGGATTGACCAAAAGTGATCTCACAATTGTACGATAGCTAAACAGCAAATATTAACTACACAGTAATCTCCATTTTTATACTGTTCCACTGGAATCCAACAAAATCTCGATCACAAGATGAAAACTATTTGCAGCTTGTTTGGGAGGGCCAATTAGGACCATTCATTAGTCTAACAGTGAATTTAACACACACTGGATTGAAATATAATAGCAATGTAACAATATGTCTAAAGTACCTCGTGATTTTTCTTTCCTAGTAATATATCTGATTTCAGCTGCTATTAAGGTATTGATCAAGACATTGTTCTCCTGGCCCAGGCAATATTTACGCAGTTCTTGTGCAACGCACACGTATAACTCTAGGAAGGGGTTGTTTCTTTAGTGCAGTCGCAGAGGAACTTCGGGGAAGTTCCGATTTTCACTGGATTCATTTAATTACTTGACATGTCTTGTTAATTTTCTTTACATTCAAGCTTAAAGAAAGAAAATAATCAAGAAAAACTACTCTGAATAGGAGAATTAAAAAAGGTCATATCATAGGCGATTCTAAAATCTCTTCTACTACTGCTGCTGCTGCTGCTACTACTACTACACATACACTTACACGGAAAAGAAAGAAAAAACGTTTTAGAAAGGTCATACAAGAACATATGAGCATATACAAACTATATGAAAATGAGAAGTTAGAAAACAGCCATAGCACAATATATTATTAAAACGTTTTGGAATTATGTTTAAAATTGTTCAAGAAGTAATCTCACACATACATACATGCATGCATGAATATATATATATGCACACACGCATATATACAAATATACATATATACATACATATACACACACAATCACACATATGCACCCCCATACACGGATACACACTCACACACACACACACACACACATGTATATAATATGTACATACGTGCATACATAGAAACATACATACTTAACTAAAATATTTTAATAAGTGTCACAACGAAAAAATAAGTAATTGTATTCCGCTCCCACGATTTTTAGCAAATGATAATGGGATGTGACCAGGTCACTGCAAACCATCGCTTACATTCTGCATGCATGTCTTCCATTTCCAATTACTTAACATTGTTGTTCCCGAAATAAGTCATGAGATCCTCGTGTGTTGGAATGGGAAAGTAGGCAACAAGAACATGCTAGTGGTTAACGTATACATGTGACGTGGTTTTCGTTAGCAGTTTATCTTTTACTTGCTCCACATAATTGTTGGCCATGCAAATCTATATTTGCCTTTCCCGATATTTCTTTGTATGTCGTTTAACTCATTCAACAGTTGCACGCCTACTGTTCAAAGAACTGTGAACTTCAGCAGAAAATTAGCAAGTCATCTTTGATTCTAATCAATTTCGCTCGGCGAACTCTACTTTTGCGGTGTCATTTCGTCCCCCTTTTTTAAATTCTTTTCGCTGAACCTAATATCTATTAATGTCATGTAGTATCTATGCTTTCTGCACTGTACATGAAATCCATTTCTTTTCTTCCTGCATGCACTGTTTCGGAATATCTCTGTTGTTTTAAGAATCATTAGAACTTTCATGTCCATGAGAATTCTATCCGATCAAGTCGTTCCTCTCCACTTCGATGCTCACCGCTAACCGTATATTCTCATCAAAATATGAGCGAAACAACATTAAGAAAGACCTCCTTCAACCAAACATTATAATCCTCTGTTTGTTCGACTAAGCTAGGTGTATTGAGATCCAGCTTGGCCTGTTTAGTAGCTCCAAACTCAATCATGAGATAGCCCCATCAGTCACCCCATCAGATAGCCCCGTCAGTCACACTTCAAGGCATAGAGAAAAACGTTTTTGTTATTCATGCAGCGATAGCAAACTTCCTCCTTGCTCGCTCATGAATAAAGACCTCCACAAGGGCTCACTTCCGTGATATGTCTACGCCATTTACAGTTAACATAGGTTGATTTCTCATATCTAAATCTAGTGGAACGTTTGCTTCCTTCGTTTGGCAAAACAAAGCGTATATATTCTGTAGATGTTATCACTGTTGCATTTGTTCTTCTTGTTGATGCTATGGTTATTTATTAGTTGTTCAAATTGATGTTTCCTCGAATGTTGGAATAACGTTGCATTGCCTCTACAATGGCGGAATCTTTTTTAAAAATTAGAGACTTCGTTATTTTTTAAATTTTATTTGTATATTTACAGTTATTTTTGGTGTGCTTTGAATAGTAATCACATAAATGAAGATAATCTGATGACAGATTATCTTTAGTGGAACTGTAAACAAAAACATAACAATAAAAATTATGATCAAACGTGACGCCCCATAGGTCTCGCAAAACACAGTGAATAGTACTAATAATAATAATAATAATAATAATAATAATAATAATAATAATAATGCCTCCTCATTGATATAACTGTCCCAATCGATATAAACGTATCTGTCAAGACTGAGCAAATTTAAAAACTGAGCAAATGTAAAGATCTTGAAATAGAAATTAGCAAAATGTGGAACCTGAAGACGAAAACAATACCTATTGTCATAGGTGCCTTGGGAATGACAGCGAAACGGGCTGATTACTACCTAGCTCAGATAAAAATACGTACTCTGATGCAGTACAAGGCAGTAGCTCTCGTGGCTTCTTATCGTAACTGATTGGAAGAGATATGTACAAGATTGGCTACAGCAATTATTCTGCACAACACAGATTTGCCTGTCAGTTGTTTGACTTCAGCCAGTAAAACATGTCCATTAGTGGCTAACAATATATCCTTCACTGGTTGGTCACAAGAAGGAGTAGTTTCGGGAGCATCGTAGCCATGTGTTGAGAGGGATTCTTTGCGGATTGAATAATTCCCCTCTAGAAGCATGGGTGTTTCGTTCATTATCCTTAAACAGATCTTATTCAGTGACGTTTTGAGCGGGAAGGGATTCTCAACCTAAAGAAAATTCTAACCACATGCAAGGTCATGAGCTGTTTATTTTGATATGAGATCACCAGGTTGCGCACATATAGTTTTGATGTTGTGCCTGGTGTATCCTTATCTGACGGGTAGTCACGATGGGTATATTAAACTTTGTATATTTGTACCCCAATGTCACTTTGGTGGCATGTAAGACTCTTTCACTCAATAATAATTATCTCTTCTGTAATAGGCGTAATGCCTGAAATTTTGAAGTAGGAGGTTTGTCGATTACATCGACCCCAGTGTTTCACTGATACATAATTTATCGATCCCAAAATGATGATAGGCCGAGACGACCTCGGTGGAATTTCAACTGAGATCTTGAAGACGAACGAAATACCGCAAAGCATTTTTGCCTGGCGTTATAATGACTCTGCCAGCTCGCCGCCTTTTAAAAATAATAGTCCTTTCTACAATAGACACAAGGCCTGACGTTTTGGAAGAGGGAGCTACTTAGTTTCATTAAACTGGTACTTATTTCATAAACCCTGAAAGGATGGAAGGCAAAGTCGATCTTGGTAGACATGAACTCAGAGCGTAAAGACAGACGAAATACCGCTAAGCATTTCGCCCGGCGTGTTAATGATTCTGCTGGCTCGCTGCCTTAATGATAATAATAATAATAATAATAATAATAATAATAATAATGATCCTTCCTACTATAGGCGCATGGCCTGAAATTTAGGGGCGGGGGGTACTCGATTACATCGACCTCAGTGCTCAACTGGTACTTATTTTATCGGCCCGAAAGGATGAAAGGTAATGTCGACCCCGGCTGAATATTATTATTATTATTATTATTATTATTATTATTATTATTATTATTATTAATAATAATAGTAATAACAATAAAAATACTACTACTACTACTAATAATAATAATAATGGTTTTTTGACCACTAGAGCTACGAGAAATTGATGCAAAACAAAAATAAAGGGCAATAGGGATTTACATATACATTTGTAAACAATAAAACCACAATTAACAAGAAACTTGATAACAAAGCTTCCTCGACACACTGGGAGTATAACACAATACTGAAAGTATCACAAAAAGATGACCAAATAAAACACCGGCCCTCTATCATCCCGATTCCTCAGGGCACGACAAGGGTCACTCTCCTACATATTATCTCTATCAGACAGGTGCAAGCGTAACGTAGGTTCACTCAGACGGGCTCACTCATGTGGGCCATCCTTGTTATATTTACCCATCTTTTAAAAACAAACAGGGGTGTGGCACCTCTTTCTCTACATTGATCCTTCTTTTTCAAGTGGAAGATTAAAAAGCCGATGAGGGCTTGACTGACGAGTAAATTGTCTGTCTTCAACCCTTTCAGTCTTGTTCGCCACACCTCTTTCGCCATAGTTACCATGTTTTATTTCCAAAACAACAAAATATATAGAACAAGAAATCAAAACAGATATCGCATACAAACTAAATTCACTGCTTCACACATCCCAGGAACTCATAACTGCACTTGGAAGTGCAATAAGCAATAAACATGGAAATATTGAAGATAGAAAGCATAATAATAATATTTTCTTCTATAAGCACTGGGCCTGAAATTTTGGGAAAGTGGGTTAGTTGATTACCAATTTTTCATCGACCCCGAGATCATGAAAAGTAAAGTCGACCTTGGCAGAATTCGAACTCAGAAACGCAAAGACAGACGAAATACTGCTGTTTTTAATCGTCGTGCTAACGCTTCTTCCAACTCGCTGCCTTATGAATAACAAGAACAACAATAATGATGATGATGATACTACTACTACTACTACTACTACTACTGCTACTACTACTACTACTACTAATAATAATAATAATAATAATACTGTTTTATAGTATTATGAAAGACTCGGGAAACTCCGCATCGGATGGCAAATGGTATTACTTACGTCCATCCCAAAATTAACGAAACCAAAGACCCAAAAGACTACCGGCCTATAACATGTTTGTCTACTATCTATAAGATTTCGACATCTATTCTAGTGGAGAAAACATATACCTTTATGGAAGAGAATAACCTTTCTCACTGAACAAAACAGATGCAGACGAGGTTCATACGGATGCAAAGATCAGCTCTTAATTAATCGCATGCTCTTCGAGAACTGCCATAACAAGCGCAGAAATCTCAGCTCTTCAAAGATTGATTATAAAAAAGCCTTTGACAGCATATCACATTCGTCGTGGATTCTGAAATCGCTGGATATTTTCAAAATTTCTCCTGTGATTTCAAATTTTTTAAAGTATAATGTCACTATGGAACACGAAGCTACAATTGTATCATTCTAACGGAGTATTGCGCATAAACAATATTAACATAAACTGTGGCATTTTCCAAGATGACTCACAATCACCATTAATTTTCTGCATAGCACTGATACCACTCTCAAGTGAACTGAATAGAACAGGGAATGGCTACAAAATTGACAACAGGAAAATAAGCCATCTATTTTATATGGATGATTTAAAACTATATGGCAAAGATGAGGAAGAGCTTGGAGGACTACTACATACTGTGAAAGGATTCGGTGATGATATCGGGATGGAGTTTGGCCTTGAAATGTGTGCCAAAGCCACTTTTAAGAAAGGGAAACTGGTAAAGTCAAGTTCAATCGTATCAGATGTCGAAACAGCAATAAAGGAACTTGAGCAGGAACAAACCTATAAATACCTAGGAGTAAATGAAGGCTCTGGTATCCAGCATGCAAGCATGAAAGAGAAGGTTAGGAAGGAAGGTTATAGAAGAGTTCGAGCAGTTCTGAAGTCTGAGGTGAATGCATATAATAAAGTGTTAGCCATAAATTCCTTAGCAGTCCCAGTTGTTCTTTATAGCTTCAACGTGCTTAACTGGAATACCAGTGAAATATTGAAAATTGATAGAAAAATCCGCAAGCGACTGACGTGTAATAAGATGCACCATCCAAAAGCAGACGTAGATCGTCTTTACCTTCCCAGAGCTCAGTGAGGTCGAGGCTTGATCCAGCTTGAGGTTACGTATAAAACCACCACAATCGGACCGGCCAAATACCTTGAAACAACCAACGATTGGATGCTCAAACTTGTTGAAAAACATGAATACCAAAAAAACTTCATTCTATTCTGAAAGAGGGCAAAAACTTCGCTACCGAACTCTTAGATACCCACCAGCTTGATCAGGTTGAAGGAAATGCGCCAACTGCTGCTGCAAAGAAAATAAAATTGATTGCAAAGACAAAAGCACCTGAAAAATTAGCTAGCAGATAGGAACAGAAACCTCTGCATGGCAAGAATGTGGCCCGTAGCAAACAAGCTGATGTCGACCAGAAACACACACATCAATGGTTACGAAGCTCAGGGCTAAAAGCAGAGAGTGAAAGTTTCATATTAGCTGCTCGAGACCAAAGCTTATTAACCCGGAACTACCAAGCCAATGTGTTGAAAAATGGAGCTGACTCAATATGCCGATCTGTAACAATGAGATTGAAAATATAGGCTACCTAATCTCAAGGTGTAGAGTCTTAGCACCTGTAGAATATAAAGCAAGACATGACAGAGTCGGCCAGTATTTACACTGGACAATATGTCGGCATTTTAAAATCAAAACCGCTGACAAATAGTATAAACACCATCTTGAAGCTGTGACTGAGGGAGAGAATGTGTCGATTCTCTGGGACTTCTCCGTACATACCAACAAAACTATAAAAGCTAATAAACCGGATATTATTATTAAAAATCAGACAAAGAAGATGTGTTTATTAATTGACATGAGTATTCCTAATTGAAACTGAAGAAAATGTGGTATCTCAGGGCGACTACTGTACCAGTGATTGTAGAATCTCTAGGAATTATAAAAAAGGTACTGAAACCTATTTGAAAATGATACCAGGCTTACCATCCCTACAGGAAGTGCAAAAAATTGTGTTAACTGGAACAACTCATGTACCGAGAAGATCATTATCGCTGTGAAAACAGCATCCATTCATGAATTTATTAATTTATCAATTCTTTTTAAATACATATTTTACCTGTGAATCTGCTTGTGTTAACTGGGAATGCAAACAATGAGCTTCTCTGCGCTAGGTGTAAGAAAAACACTCGGCGAGAAATGGAAGAATATTTGAAGAAGGAAGAAAAAAACAACATAATACTTTCTATTATAGGCAGAATGCCTGAAATTTTGAGGGAGGGGTTAAATCGATTTAGATCGCCCCCAGTATGCAACTAGTACTTAATCTATCGACACCGAAAGGATGAAAGAAAAAGTCGACCTCGGCGGAATTTAAACGGAATTTTCACAGTCAAGCGTTGCATTGATACCGATTTAATGCTTCACAGTAGGTATTACAATAAAACAATAAAAAGAAGTCAGAAAAAGTACGTAAAAGACAACAGCACATTTTGAAATAACACTCAAGCCGTGTAAAGATAATTTCTCTTTTATTTCCAAACGTGAGAAATAAAGTTGTATTATTATGTTCGCAAATCTTATTGTTATTCTTAGTATTATTTATGCATTATTGATATTAATTACTTAATCTTAAAGCACCTTATAGATATATTAATTAATCCAACACACTGTTTGATCAAGTCAATAGTATTTTTGTCTAATTTTTTCCATGATTTTATTGAGTAATATTTTGTTTTTGTTTAATTAATCACTTTTATTTGTTTGTTTTTCCTATATTTTGATTCAATACGTTAAGCTTCCTTTTTATACAAAGGTTGGAATAAAAAGATTATTACTATCATACCCACCCAAAATCTTGATTAACCATGCGATAAAACTTTATATTGAAGGGCTTATAAAAATCCCTAAGCCTCCGTATCACTGAAGGATCAATCATGGGGTGAATACGCCCTTTAGTTTCACCTAAGCAGTGAGGGTGGCTACCTTTTTGTCTGTTAGGTTTGAGGATACAAGGGAATCCTTTCCTGGATTTCAGGTAAAAATGTTTGTGGTTTATAACAGGTCTGAGTCCCAAAAACTGTTGCACTTTTAACATCTCATCAGCAGGGTTTTCAATAAGACGTTCACCACTCACGAAGTGCATTTGTTCAAGAGGGAAATACTGAAGCCAATGTTTCAGGTGTTTAGCATAGACTCCTATACGGACAGGACTCCACTGAGTGTCGACAATACGGCTGGTGTTATCAACAAACACCATTTCCTCGAAGCTACGCGAATCCATCTTCTTGCTGGCCACCTGTGTGTAGTCAGATATAGCCCGAGTAACGGGGTCCCTCACTACCACAATCAACTTGAGGTGTTTGGAGAACTGGTACACTCTTCTTGGGACCTCTTTCGTTATGAAATAACTCGGTGTTTTCTCGATGGTGAGTTGACCTTCTTCAGACCTTGGCATTAAACTCCTGTGGAAGAAAAGAAAATTTTAAATTAATGTTAAGTTATCAACAATTCTGAACAAAAATAACATAAGAAATACTGGAAAAGCGAGGTATTCGATATACGGAATAAAAAAATGAATTTGTAAATCTAAATATGTAATATTGTTTACGAAGATCATGTTTCAAAGATTCGTGAGAAGAAACTGGTTTATCTTTCTTTATAATCTTCTTGCGATATTTCTCTCTGACTTTCCATCCTTCCCTCTCTTTGTTGTGTATGTGTGTGTGTGTGTGTGCGTGCGTGTGGGCGTTTGTGTGTGTGCGTGTGTGGTGTCTCTATTTGTAAATGTGTATGTATATATTTATACACTTATGCATGCACATATTCATATGCACGTAAGGGAGGGAGAGATTTGCAAATAAACACATTTATAGAATACTTATTTATATAATGTATATACTTGTGAATATGTGAGTAATGTATTATAACCTTAATATATATAAAGCGATATATACATACACACACACGCCCTACTCACACACACACATATAACACATTCACACACACACACAAATATGTACGCATACATGTATGTAGGTGTGTATATACGTTTGTGTTTGGTAACTAAAGTGTACTGACGTGAAAGAGGTTTTCGACAATTTCAATAAAAAGTGCACCATAAAAGAATATATAACTGAATATTTCAAAAATGAAAAGAAAAAAAGAAAAAAAAAACAAAGAACAGTTATCGCCTATTTTGAAGAATTTCGACAGGAACACAAAGTAAAATGAAATGAAAAAATATACTAATTAAAATGTACCAAAAAAGGAAATAATATATTTGATATGGAATGCTGATTAAAGAAAACTGTCTTTTATGCATATTTTCTTCCTGTCAGTTATTCACAAAAAGGAATGATTAATGGCCTTACTATTTCATTATTTACTATTTCACTTTTGTTTTGCTCCCTTTTTTTTCTTTCAGACACGTTTTGTTTTACAATATAACGCCATTTTGTAGGGCAGATCTAGGTTTAAAAAATTCTGTTTGTAATACAAGAAATCTGGTATGAATGACTATTCAAGCAAAGCATTGCAATGCAATACAATGATATATATATATATATATATGTACAATTACTGCTGTTAATGTGTGCATAAATGTATGTAGCTGTGTAATTTTCAAATATATGTATGTGTGTGCTTTTGTGTGCTTTTGTGTGTATGCATTATAGCACAATCTGCCAGTCTGATAAATATGAAGATAATGATAACAATCAAATAATGAATATTATTATTAATAATAATAAGAAAAAGAAGAAGCACTAGTACCGATTCGCAAAATAATCGCAGTAACGTTATTATTAACTGCAAAGACTGCCAAGAGATCTAACAATTACCATTCTTCTAGTAATAATTTGACGGATCAATAACCTATCAATGTATTTTGTGTAATTATCGATTGCTTACACAATGTTACATTTTTACACACACACACATGCATATATGTCAATGTATGCATATAATGATATATATGGATATAACTATATGTGTGTGTGTATGTAGGTTATGCACACACACATACGTTATGCACACACACACACACACACACATGCACACAGATATATACATGCATTCATATATGCATGCATTTTTTTAATGTTTTTATGTGTATGTGCTTTTTAGTACGAAAGACAAAATCACTTCTCTTCTTGTGTCTATGTATATAACCAATATGTACAGTGGTAGCTAAACAAACACTTCAAATGCTTTTGGTGGGTTATGGAAATGCTAATTTAAAACAAAGCGTAAAACTTTACTAAATCACAATACACAGGAATTCAAAAACACAAGAATTTCTGTATACATTCGATTCATTTCCACCGCGTATTGATACAATTTATCTCAATCTCTCTCTCTTTCTGTGTTTCTTGCTGTTTTTTTTTTATTTTTGCCTCTCTCTCACACAAATACACGTGCATATATATACACACACACACACACACACACACACACACACACATATATATATATATGCATATACATATATGCATGTATGTCTGTATGTATGCATAAGCTCATGCATACATACCTAAATGCATTCATGTGTGCATATGTGTATGTGTGACTATTGTGTGTGTATATATATATGTGTGTACCTGTGCGTGTGTGTGTAATATATATATATATATATATATATATGTGTGTGTGTGTGTGTGGAGAGAGAGAGATGTATGTATACGCGCACACACATGGTGAGGGCAAGAACATGTGTTTTGTTATTTTGAATGTTGATACTTATTTTAGAATAATGTTTAATTAAAGTATATCCAAATAATATTCAACAATCAAACATTAATTTTACTGTATTTTCCTGCATTGATGGGTTTCTTCCTGTTTTTGCAAATATTAAATACAGAGCAAATTCGAGAAATGCTGTCTGAAGCGGTGAAGCCGTAAAACTGTGGACACCACCGGAAATATTAGTGTTTGATGGTGGTACAGCCTACAAAAATGTAGCACAACTCTGAATGAAAACAATTATTAATGGAGATGCAACTTGCGAAGAGCTGTGGATGATATAGAGCAGCTGCATGTCTCATGATACATCTCCAGGTGTAACAGAACTATAAGTTGACCGTTCAAAATTCACATCGAATTGGGAAGTGAAAAATGATCTCGTCAAATGGAAGGTGTTTATGGGACAAAAGAAATGGTCAAAAGGTAAGCAATAATGACGCTTTCGTTTGAATGGTAGGCAAAAGTAAACAACGAAATGAGTGTTGATACAATTAGTATAACAAGTGCTACATGACAGTCAGATTGCTGTAAGATGTTATGTTAAATCAGATCTTGAATAATTCCCATAAAAAATATCTTTCTTCATACTGCTTCTACCAAGTTCAGTAATAAGAGGCTACATATCATTGTTTTTAACAAAGAAATAAAAGAATGTACTGATGGGAATATCTCTTTAAATCAAGAAATATAAAAAGAAAGGATAAATATGGACAACCGCTGCGTAACCTTCAGTTTCTGTACGCAGAATTTAAATTCACATTGATATCAATATTAATTGTAACACTGGATTTGTTAGCAAAGGATAACATTAACAATCTGGAACAGCAATTGCTTTCAGAAAAAAAACCCAACTAAAATATATAGTACAAACACGGTTAGTAACAGAAACACTAAAAATATACAAGACGTTTCTTAAGCGCAAAACGTGATATTAACTTTCATATAGACAGTCCAACGATGAAGAATTGTATCTTTGAAACCAGCACCTTCATTCTAAATAATTAAAAACATAAGAATGGATAAATATACACACATTCACACACACACACATACACACGCAGACACAAGTACATACAAACATACATACGTACATACATACATATATTTATGAATAAATAAAATGAAAGTAAATGAATTTCTGGAGATGTCTCCAATGCGTATACAATATTGATTTAGTAAAAACATGACTGAGTAATCTACACACATATATACCGTCAGAATATTCTTCAGGCATCATCAATGTGACAGTCTTTGAAGTCCGGATATTCGAATACTGATATTGTTCATTCGACAAGATTCAAAAGATAATTACTTGCTAAATTTTATTCACAGCGATTCGGTCAGATGTACTCTATTGTAAAATACATTTGTTCAAGATACAAGAGTCGAATCGAACCTGAAACAGGGATTTCGACACAAATTTCTTAAGAATTTACCTACGCAACCCCTATATATATTCAACATATAGATACTTATGATTCTGTCTGTCTATCTCTCTCTCTATCTATCTATCTATCTATCGAACTCCTCGCTCTCTTTCTCTCATCTCTTTGTGTGCGTGCGTGTGTGTGTGTGTCTGTTTGTCTGTCTGTCTATCTATATATATATGTATATATATATCTATATGATGAATGTATAGAACGTAGTTCTATGGCATTTTAGTTATGAGTTTGTTTGCATATGGGTAAGTGCTTCGTGTATATAGGCACGTACATTTATATATCAATCTGTTAGTCTATATACTCATATACACGTGCACGTATAGTGTGTGTGTGTGTGTAAAACTGTATCGGTGTATTCAAATCTGTACATTGACACACATACGTATACACACACACACACACACACACACACACACACACACACACACACACACGTACAACACACATACATATACGACGGATTTCTTTCAATTTTCAAATTTTCATCTAAGAAACAAACTCAGGTTTTTACTCAGTAAACTAAGAGAAGAATGTATGGTTACAAGTGCTACAGCTGTTTCTAGGGTCTCGGAAGTACGTAATAATATTTGTAGATATAGTCCACCAACAGTTAAGAATATACAACCAGTAGTGGATGCATACACAAATTACGTTAAATCCGAACACCGTCTTATGGATGAAGAGATTCATACATACATACATACATACGTACATACATACATATATATATATATATATATATATATATATATATATATATATATATATATATATATATATATATATATATGCACATATATATATATATATATATATATATGCACACACACAATCAGAAAATAATCCTCGCACTGATATATAAACACAAGCTTCACTGTCAATTCCACAAAAAGGTTTACAAACAATCTAGTACTTATGAAGTACTACTGTCAAAAGCACGATTCTTTTTATCTCCAGAAGTGATCTTCGTTGAACACGAGTCAACAGCTATTATGTTTATATGTATGCATTTACATATGTAACTATGTTAGTACACATGCATACGTATGCTTGTACGTATATATGTATACGTTGTATATGTATGTACGTTTGTTTTTTCTGCCTGTATATACATACAGAAAATATTTAATTCATGAATTTTACATACATACACGCATATGCACACACACACACACACACGTGCATATATATCACACTAAATGATATCAAGATGTGAACACAGATTTTTGCATGGTTATAGAGACACTCATGTACGTGTTCACGAATGCATTCGAACGCAGATATACTCATATACGCATATACAGTCATGCATACACACACGCTCAGCCATAACGTCGTAGATACACGTGTATGTACATATATAAATCTATAAAATATAATAACAGATAACACAGGTACACACATATATCTAGACATACGCATATATACACATATATACATTTAGAATGTAGTAAAGAAACATATCGATAGCAAATAAAACAACGAATACAAGACATGAGGTAGAAAGTGTTAAAGTGGATAGAAATATATCGATTACTGTTGGAATAATTACGATCGAGTGTTATTGGATTTGTCTCGATTAGGTGATGTCAATTATCAACAAGAGATCGATAAAAACATTCTTGAATAAACGCCATCTATAATGTCAGTGCGTTGTAATACAGAATATGAAATAATGGCAAAGTAGTCTGATGAGAGGTGGAGTATGAGTTGAGAGGGAGGTGAGAAAGAGAAGGAGGGGGAAGAGGTAGGGAAAACAGATGGTGATGGTGATTGCAAAATGCTTTAATGACGCTTATAATGATTGAATCAACTATATAGTACTTCTGTATTGCAGATATTTGGTGGAGATGAAACGAAAAAAAATATATATACACGTCGCTTCCCCTTCTTATTTTTTTGTCAAATATAACTGTTTATAACAGTAATGGTGATAATAATACTTCCAAATTTTTGGCACAAGATAAACGGTTTTGAATGGAAGGGATACTCAGTTATATCGACTCCAATACTTGACTAGTGCTATATTTTATTGGTCCTGGGGGATAAAAAAAACACAAAGTTGATTCTAGTGCAATCTGAAATCGGAACGTATTCAGGCGGAATATATACAGCCAATCATTTTGTCCAACTGCAGATACTGCCAGATCGCTGCCTTCAAAATACTAAAACTGACTTCAAATGTTCGCTCAAGAGCAGCAATTTCAAAGCAGGAGGTTAATTCGATTACATCTACCTCAGTGCTCAACTGGTACTTTATTTATCAACCCCGAAAGGATGAAAGGCAAGTCGACCACGAAAGAATTTGACGTCAGAACGTATCGACGGACGAAATGTCACTAAACATTAATAACAACAACAGCAACAACACGTGAATTTACTTATTCGTCACAAGAGCAGTGCACCTTTATGGCAATGGTACCCGGGGGTTAAATGATTTAAGGGCTAACTGATTTAAGGGCCCAATGCTAATCCATATAGCTGCTACCCGGGATTTTATAATGCCGTCAAGAATGCCTTGCTCCAATGTCCCCCAAAACAAAGAACGTTAAAAATATAAACACAAAAACACAAAACAGTTAGAGTACACGTTGTGTTCAAGATCAATTTCAACTGTTATACGTATGATGTTGCTGGATGCTTTTTCTAAAACCGCACACAATATTTTAAATGCTATACGTATATCCCAAGAATCTGATAGCCACGTTGGGCAAATCAGAGAGGGTCATTGCACCAAATAGAACAGAAGTGCATTTTATTAAATGTTGACCTATTAATCGTCTATGATAAAAATTACTGAATTTCAGAAATTTTCTCTCACAACCACGTTTCTCTCTCTACCCACAGTTGCTTACTCACTTTATGTTAGAATGAAAGAATGAAAGCGTATTTTATTTAGCATTTAAGTTTAGCCTTTCATAACTACCGTTATCAGCATAGTAACCAGTTAAAAACACTGATAAACCACGAAGCAGCGAATGAACTTCTACGTGGTATCCTGACTTGTTCGAAAGAATAAGCAAGTCTCACACATATATTACCCTACTTATAAAAATGACATGGAAGTTACTGTGTTCTCAGCAGTGTAATCCTGAAAAGATGCACAAGTAGCTTTTGTTCACAAGTCTGCTCAGTTAGAACTGGACAGGGACAAAATAACTACACACGCACCACAAACATACCTTCAAAATTCATAGAGTTTGTGGGACGAGTTGGCTACAGTTACTCTTTTACTTGTTTCAGTCATTTGACTGCGGCCATGCTGGAGCACCACCTTTAGTCCAGCAAATCGACCCCGGACTTATTCTTTGTAAGCCTAGTACTTATTCTATCGGGCACTTTTTACCGAACCGCTAAGTGGCGGGGACATAAACACACCAGCCTCGGTTGTCAAGCAATGCTATATGAAAATACACAGACACACAAACACACCCACACACACACACACACACACACACACATATATATATATATATATATATATATACATGTATACGACAGACTTATTTCGGTTTTTGTCTACCAAATCCACTCACAAGGCTTTGGTCAACCCGAGGCTATAGTAGAAGACACGTGCCCAAGTTGCTACGCCGTGGGACTGAACCCGGAACCATGTGGTTGGTAAGCAAGCTACTTACTACACAGCCACTCTCAAACTTTAAAATGTAGCGGCTAGAAAATTTTTTGCAGAGCACCTGAAACTGATAGGGGTAGAGAAAGATATACTCAAACTGGACACCTCATCTGAATGCTTCTACCAGAACGAACTCCACGGACATCACTTGCTGGTGAGGTGGTGATACTAAAGGTAGCCAAGGGTTATACTCACAATATATCGGAGACAACGATTCTTCCGACGAAGTTACCCATAGTTACCGTTTACCGAATCTCATTCGCATAGATTAGTTGAATTACATAGTACGTTGGAAGAGGTTTACCTACAGCGCTTTTCCGTGGGGTCGAGAATGAAAGCAGATATTATAAAGACAAAAATGTAATCTAAGCGTTTTATGCCTGACCTGTTATAAAGCTAGGATAGTGCTTCTCGATGCAGAAGCTGATTGACGTAATAATGATAAAGCAAAGACGTTGAAAATATATATTATCATAATTATAATGTATAGGACACACCTCACAGGAAACCCATGAAATATTCTATTCTGCATTTTCTTCTCATGTCCTCAGTATCTATTCGGCTATCTATCGATCTATCGATCTATATTATTATTTCTCTATGAATGTTTCAATTTCAAACTTTCCTAACTCTATTCCCCTTTCATACATAAATATACATGTAGATACGTACATACATATATACATACACAAATAGATACATGCATACATACATAACGTACAAGCATACATGCCTGCATACGGGCTTAGAGATCGATTTAGTTTTTCTATGGTACGGAAAAGCAGTTTTGCTAATTATCTGTTTATTTATCGATTTATTTAGCGGCAAAACAATGAAACACCACTTCAAGTGATTGGTTTACACACACACACACACACATACATACTTACATACATGCATACATACATACGTACATACATACCTTCGTACATATATATATATACATGCATATATATATATATATATGAATATATATTTACACACTCACACATACACACACAAACACAACACACTTATATATATATATATATATATATATATATATATATATATATATATATATATATATATATATATATATATATATATATATATATATATATATATACATATATATATGTATATGTATGTATATATATATACATCGAGAGAGGGTGAAGGATGGATAGATAGATAGATAGTCAGTTAGACATATGTATATATATAAAAAACGCGCGCGCGCACCCCCACACACACACACGCAATTACACACACACTTACAATTCCATTTTTCTACATCTATATTTGTTTATCTATCTATCTATCTATCTTTCTCTCTATATATATCAACACGTCTAATCGTTTTGAATTTTTGCCTATAAAGATATATTTAAATAAATGTGTCTAACTACTAATCCAACTGTCCATCTTTGTAAATTCCTATTACCCTATCGATAAATCTATATCACATTGAAAACTTAACTGCAGTTATTTACAGTATTGATTTCAAGGTATGGTGAATATCTCTGTGAAATCTAAACGAGAAACTGAACACGGAATGCACTTGCGTTTCTAAACGTTGATACCGAACGCTGCCGCACGCATACAAACACACATTTGTAGACACACACGCAATGTGCATGCAAGGGAGTTTGTGCACATACATACAGACATACATGTACACACACAGACACACACTCATACATGTAGGCACTCACCCACGCACCGAAGCACGTAGAATAGTCGCATAATATATATTGTAATACTGCAGCGATGGTGAAAGCTTATATACCAATATATCTTTTATAGCAACAATACGTACAATTTTAGAGAAGGTGTGTACAAAATGCCAAGAAACATACTTAAAACATTTTTGTTCACCTGCACAACGAAAATTCCCTTTCTCTGTCCACAAGTCAAGCTATTTTGCCATTGGGAATAAATGGCTATGGGACCTCCACTCAGCCCAATATTTATGACGTGTATATGGTTGTAATTTCAAACAAATGATGTTAGTGGCAAACATAAATGCAATTTATATACATACATAAATATATATATATATATATATATATATATATATATATATATATATATATATACATATACATACATTCATATATGTATATATACATATATATATACACACATATATATACATATATATATATAATATTTACGTATATATGTATAAGTGTGAGTGTGTGTTTGTATATGTGTATATATCAGGTACATTCGTTGTGGCGTATACGCAAGAACCGGTGGATTTTGATGACTCTTAAAATTAAATTCAAAATTCTGCATAGGTTTTATATGAAATCAAACCAGACTACTGCCTCCTTTTTAGTTAGGGTTCTAGGAATAACGTGTGATGAACATAAATCCTCAGTACAAAAAGAAAAAGAAAACACAGAAAAACACAGAAGAAATGCTTAGATATACACGGAAATTGCGAATGTTTCTACAGAAATAAATTCTTTGTAGCCAAATCCCTTTTGACCCTTTTTGTTTTTAAATGTTCAACCTGTGATGGGGAAATAAATAAGGAATGCACAAAGAAGCAATACTGAGAACGGATACTCGGGATGGTTATTAGAAGAAGTTTGGAAAATACGATAGATAAGAAACAATACCAAGTAAATTATCATGAATCAAATACCTGTTCAAGCATATGGGAAACTGACAGCACCATGGCTATGTCATGTCAGAACGATAACGAATCGTTACTATGTGTAATGTGTAATGTGTATGATATTCGAGTCCGAAAGTGTTTGCATTTGAATATTCAGAGATATCAAATTCACCAGAAATATTTATTCCTTTGAGATCTCGATTAAATCAATTAAGCTATAGAATGCATGCTAAATATAATTGCAAATTATATTCCCGCAATTGTTGTTATATATTAACAATATGAATTGCAATTTTCTCAAAGTTTACCTGATCATTCTTTGATTTCTCTTTCTAATTAACTTTACACTAAAGACAAACCGGGATTTCCCATATTATAAGTTCTGACAGGGATTGCCTACCGTCTTCAGCAGCTTCACACAGCTGTCTTAGACCCAATTCAATACACACGACGTAAGGCTACTGGAAGCAGCGGGTACTCTCTGTCTAAAAACAGTTTCTGCTAGAGGGCATGTGAGGCAGCAGAATTCGGCTCCTTGTTGTACCTGTGGACAGAGCTGGAATAAGCTGTCGGAGGATTTCTTTCTATAACTTTACCATCCTCCATTTCTGATTTCCTATCCTCCTCGATTGTAATCTCATAGATTACAAGTGTGTGTGTGTCTATAGTTACATAGTTGCGCGTGTGTACATAGTTACATACACACATCAATAAACTATAATCACAGCCAAGATCTAACACGAAGAACACAGACAAATTCCTATTCAACATGTGTGAAAATTTGATGAATGAAGAGATGAGAGAAGCGAATTTCCCGCCAGCATTAACAAGCAAAATATTTGTGTTTTACTATAACGAATAAAATTATTAAATATATTACAGATCTTCACTGAAGAACTATACATTAATGCACCAATGCAAATATTCAAAAAGATCGTTCATTTTTTTTTTCTATCACACCATCTTTTATTCTTTTTATCTTTGTAATATTCTTCTTCCTACTTCAAAATATACCTATTAATACGTCTTACCTTTAATTAATGGTTGACGCAAGACGTTAAGGGAGAAACAGGCCATTCATTTGTGTCAATCGATTTTTCTAAAAAATGTGTACTTTAAGAGTATTCATCAAATTGAGCGAACTACGATACATACGTATATATATATATATATATATATATATATATATATATATATATATATATATACATATGTGAGTGTACGTGCGTGTATATGTGAATATATATACATATATATGTATATATATGTATATATATATATATATACATACATACATATAAACATATATATATACATATATATACACACACACACACACACACACACACACACACACACACACACACACACACATATATATATATATATATATATATATATATATATATATATATATATATATATATATATATATATATATATTACCCATATAATAGAATAGTTACATTAAATAAAACAGATGTGCTATTTACTCGTAGATACCCAAGTACAGAAGAAAAAAGTCAATATGTGAACATTAATGAAATTAGACTGTACACTTTAGCAGCCATTGTAATGGTTCAATGTAAGCGGATTGCTATATCCCATACTATCATGTACACTTTCGTTCGCTATCTCCTTGCAGCTCACATTTCACTCTCTCTTTTTCTTATATATATATATATATATATATATATATATATATATATATATATATATACATACATACATACATAAATGGTCTGTTCAATAAGTATCCAGACTGCTTTCATAGTAACGAAGCTAAAGCACACAGAGTGAAGCCGATTGGGCACAGATTGACCTTCGACTCCGCTGTACATGCGCACTAAGTGTTAACGTTCTAGCTCACTTCCGTTGTTTACATATATATATATATGTATACAAACACAGATACACACTCTCTCTATTTCTCTCTCACAGATACACGCACACACACACATACACACACACACACACATGTGTACATGCATGCATACATACAAAAGAGTGTGTGATTGTGCTTGTGTATGGTCCTGTGTGAGTGATTTCTTTTCTGAGACCGGTAGAGCATGTGTAGAAGTCGTGTGTGTTGTGAGTTCAAAGTATATAATTTAATTTTTATGTAATTTAACACATGTCCATTAGTATATCTCTGTGCATATGTAATACCTACTTCACTGTTTTAGCATAATGCAGGAATAATAATGAAACTTTATGCACACCATCTTAAGCATACATTCCGTCCATCCATCCGTCTATCCATCCGTCCCTCATCCATACATACATAAATATATACGTGAGTTTGTGTGAAGAAGCTTTTTCAATCTTTCAAACATATATTGATGTCACAACCATAAATCTATGAATTTCATACAGATTTATCAACATGTAACAGGCAATTATTGAATTGTTCATGTCGAAACCTTAACGTATGCCTATTTATTTGTCTCGCTCGTAAACATCTAGCGTCTTACTAAGCTGAGAACACAGCATTTGTGGTAAGACAGTTTGACGTCTATTTTTAGCATATAAGGGATCCACATAGTGATCTCTCATATCGTTTATATCTTCATATAAAAATCAACATAATCTTGATATAATACACAGTTGCAAACTTCCTTTATCGCTCCTCAGAGAAGATGTACCCTGTTTTCTTCGTCAATCATTTGCATAGAATATACCATCGGTATGCTTTTAGGCATGTATGTATGTATGTATGTATGTATGTATGTATGTGTGTGTGTACGTATGTGTGTATGTATGTATGTATGTATGTATGTATGTAAGCGTTTGAAAATATGGATATAAATGTGTGTATGTTTGTATGTACATATAAGCATATATAAGTTTCTTTCTGTGCTATCTTAATTTTAATATTTTACTGGAATTAAGGAGTTAGTTTGTAACAAAGAAAAAAGTGTTGGTCGACATCAACGATTAATATTCTTTATCGATCTTTAAAAAAATGCATTGCCTGTTTTTATTGTTTCTCTTACAATATCTGCAAGTTTCATTTTTAGCTGGTTATTTTCTTTGCTTGAAAATCATCGCTTCTCTAGATTGTGACTTAGGAATTTACTGTCATAACCAAGTGCAGCAGTATTTATTAGTATGAATGTGTATCTCTAATCAGAGTAATGGAGTTGCAAATTTCGAAGCATTTGTCTATAGATATTCTCGTTCCCATTAATCTTCGAGAACGATGTGTAAGCAACCTCTATGATATGTTCATGACTTTTCTCTTGTTTTTTTTTTAAGTCCCAAATGACTCAGTTATGCCTCGTTCGTACTTCCTCGATAGGATGTATTTATGAATGTATACCTGTATGTATCCCGGCATGTCATTTGTCATTGTAACGCTTTTTAGATTCGCTGCAAAATACATGATAGTGTGTTTGTGTGTATCGGGGAGAGGGAGGTGATATGACGGATTAAATGAGAATATACTATACGTGATATATATTGATTAAAATACGTGAATGCAAATTTCAATTCGATTTTAAAGTGATTTTAAAATGTCTTGTATAGGAAGATTGAGACTGTATTAGCAACATCCTGCCTCAAATAACCCAAAAACTGCAACAGAATATTCGATTTTTCGTGTCATGCATATTTGTACAATCAAACCGTGGAGTATTTTGGACCGATGTTCCATGCATTTAGTTTTAAAATTCAACCCTAGGCTAAAGACTTCTGTGATAAAGATGGATGAGTCCCCATCGTAAATCGAGATCAAATAAGTGTTGTTTAGCGCATGTATATATTGTAAAATTATTGAGTTGTGATAATATCAATATTGTACGATGCTACATCAAATTCTAATATATGATATAATATACATGTAATAAAACAGCATTTATAGATATTTATCTACAGTCTTCATTGAACATATTATTTTTTGTAATATAGATATTATATATCGAGCTAATTGTCACTGCGTAATGTGTGTTCTTACGTATGCCTTTCTGGACGTGCAGAAGATCAAAAATGTGTTGAGCTTTTTCCATTAGTTCATACACTTATGTTATAATATATTCTCTCCTGGAACGATAAAACATAATTGAACGAAAAATATATGGAATTCATTGAAATCCAGCGCGACCAGGAGTATTTGTTCCATGGGCCAAATCAGTGTGAGGAATTTTCAAACAAGGGCATGAATATCAGAGCAATGATATCCTACAAGCTGGAACTGCATTGCCATATATTATTAATCTATTTCACCTCGCTATCGCATTCTTTACAAATTTATATTCGATATATCACCGCGTCCGTAAGCGCGCTGACGAACACGTTACTAAATATATATTTTTATAGAAAAATAATTTATCAATTGATGTACCTATATGTTCATAATTCATACGATGTTTAATTTTGGTTATAACCCTTCTCATATATGCACTTCCCCATATATCTATATATATGTATGTATATATATGTATATACGTATATATATATATATATATATATATATATATATATATATATATATATATATATATATATATATATATATATATATATATATATATATATATTCAGAGAGAGATAGAAAGAGAGACAAACAGACAGACAAAGACTGACTGAGAAAAATGAAAATAATATCTGAGTTAAATGACCATGTAAGTAGATCGATCGATAAACTATTTTGATGCATAGGTTTGTATAGGCTGAAGTAACGTTGTCTGATTAAATCTCAATATCGAGTGATACTCCCCCATACATCATACAGGCGCAAACACTTACATAAGTGCGGCTGCCAACTTATATACGCGTGTTCATATGATATATAAATATATAAATATATATGCAGTATGTGGATTCAGAGAATGGACATATATATATATATATATATATATATATATATATATATAATTAGATAATTCAATTACGCGCACTTCTAGCTTGTAAGTATTGAATTTGAAGGCTGCCATTTTACCTTTTGTGAAATTCTGTGTTAAAAATGAGTCTTCCATGATTGTCACTAATAAACAGTAAGATCGAATGTAAAGTTTTTTGTGGACCGTAATATTGCAAATACTGCCATCTTATAGATATCACCGTTTATACTGTTTTGTTTTTTGTATTTTCGCTTTTTATTTCCATTTTCACCAGAGTTAGTCAAGGCGGACTACGTCAGGAGTCTACGTCAGGAGTCTACGTACATGTTGAATTCCTTGGCTCGAACATACACGTCCATTTGTTTAATGAAATAAAGAGTTTTTTGGGTTTTTTTTTTACTCATTTTTGCAATAAAATATGACGTCAACTTCCTATGGGGAGTTGCGTTATTGCATACTTTGATCCCTAAAAATAACTGTTGTTGGTTTCACCTACCTGAGATGTCACATAGATTTTGCTCAGGTAGAATTTTGAAGACAGCATATCAACACAACAACATCTTCAGTATCACCTACAACAGTGAGCCGCATCTCTTTGATATATGGTGACTATAATGATATTTAGAATCCCCTACATAATTCTGTTCAGGGATTTTGGTTAATATAGATAGGACAGTCTGAAATAAGTTAAAATAGACTAATCTATAATATAATAAACCGCCCCACGCATTTTGTGCCAGCTATTTTAATGATCCATAAAAGAATGAAAACTCTAATCAACTAAAAGCGTATTTGAACCTAAAAGAACATAGATACATACTTCAAGCAACAATTTAGACCGGTATTCCAGCATTTTTACCAAGTCAACGTGTAATATAAAATATGTTCTACTACTTTGCGTACAACATACAATTTATCTAAAAACATATTTGTTAAATTTCTAGCATCGAGCATGAAAAGTTCTGTACAGAGGGTGATTATAGTAAATTATACTGCAAACATGTCTCAGAGATCCAGCAGAAGCTTAAGAAATTATACAAAATTATTGTTTCATAAAAAGTGAGCTCAGAGCATGCGCAAGTGGATTTTCTTGCAGCTATATATGGCCTATTTCATACGAGTGAAAAATATACGTGTGTGTGTGTGCGTGTGTGTGTGTATGTGTGTGTGTGTGTGTATATATGCGTGTGTGTCTATGTATGTGTGTTTTGTGTCTTTTTATGTATGTTAATGTGTGTGTTTTGTGTGATTTGTGCCTTCGTATATGTGTCTTTATATGTGCTGTACGACTCATGCGACTGTGTTTCAAATTAATAGATTTTTATTGAGGAATTTCTTCATATTTTCAGCGATATTGCATAGAATTTTACAAAGGAAACGAGAAATGAGAAAACAATAGAATTCTTAACAACAAACAAAGCAGCAACACTCGTACAATAATACTGGGAAATTCATTTTAAATGATTTTAGATATAATGTTAACGACGTTTTCAGTTTTTCTTTTATTCTTTTACTTGTATCAGTCATTTGACTGCGGCCAAGCTGGAGCACCGCCATGAAGGGTTTTAATGGAAAAAATCGAACACAATACTCTTTTTTCAGCCTAGTACTTATTTTATCGGTCTCTTCTGCTGAAACACTAGTTAACGGGGACCAACATCGGTTGTCAAGCAGTGATGAGGTGATAAACACAGGCACAAACACACGCACAAACACAGACACACACACACACACGCAGTTAGATAGACATATGCGCATAAGCATGCACACACATACATACCTATATATATAAGGCTGACGAATGTTGAATTACATGAAAACCTCACTGGGGTGTAATGATTACAAGAAAGTATTAGAGCTTGCTTACGAACATGAGTGTAACTCGCTTATAAAGAAAGACTGTATGTGTCTAGGTGTGTGGCTGTGCCTTCGTGTGTGCGAATTCTTACCATGCCGTTGATTTCAGACATCGCTACTCGGCTTTCCTCTAACAGATCGAAGATTCGTGCAAAAATAAAAATAATAATGTTAAGTAAATCATCAGATTCAGGCAAATAAATGGACCAAACTACTTGTAATGAAGTGCAGTCTTTCCCTTGTTTCTAAATGCCTCACCACACACACCACATCTCATGGACACGCAAACACACCGCACGTATATGTACACACACCTCACGTACACGCGTGCGCACACTCACACACACAGAGACAGACAAACATACATACACACACACACACATATAGAACGAAGCATTGGTCGACTACAAAGCAGTTATAAGAGAAACAGAAGACAGAGGAAAGAACGATTATCTTATGATCTTCATTAGCTTACAGCTGTTTCTGCTATGATTGCAGTTGATTCATAGTTGTGTACCTGAGTAACACGTTACAGATTCATCGGAGGCTCAAAAATCCAGTTAATTTAGAAAAACAATTACATCTAAGGAAATACAGAAGAAAGGTATTACATATGAGAACGCTCACATGCCTCACATATATGCTTTCTCATTGGTTATGCTTTTCTTGTCTAAATGCATGAATGTAAATGCTTTTCCAAATAAATTGCACTTCATGTTTGAAACTCCGATGACACAGGCACTATATATGTGTGTGTGTGTGTGTGTGTGTGTGTGTGTGTGTGTGTGTGTGTGTGTGTGTGTGTGTGTGTATACGCTACAGAACAGAAACGGCAACTCGCAACGATTTCTCCAAAGATTTCCTGCGTTACTCAGGCACTGAACTATGAGTCCACCGCATCTTATAGTAGAAACAAATTTAAGCTAATGATGTTCATAAGATAACCCGTCTTTTCATTGTCATCTGTTTCTCTTTTACACACACACTTATCTATCTATCTATCTATCTATCTATCTATCTATCTATCTATCTATCTATCTATCTAACTATCTCTCTCTCTCTCTCTCTCTCTCTCTCTCTCTCTCTCTCTCTCTGTATATATATATATATATATATATATACACATACACACACACACATATATGCGTGTGTGTGTGTGTGTGTGTGTGTGTGTGTGTATACGCTACAGAACAGAAACGTCAACTTACAACATAATTTCTCCAAAGATTTCCTGGAGAAGAGGTATGAACCCGAACTATTTATATACAAGTTAAAAGTACAAATCTTTGATTTGTATTATTACTTATAATTCGCAGTTTTTTCACTTATAAACAAAATTAAAATTCTTTACTATTCTTGTGCGTGCGCACATACGTGTGTGTGTGTGTGTGCGCGCATCTACGACTATTTGTGTTTGCACGTATGTGTTTATATACATGTCTGTCTGCGCCTATGAGTGTCTTAGAAAACGTAGATCAATCTCTTTGCCACAGCCGATGGCATCCGTAGACCTACGAGGATTCGTGTTGTCCTCAAAGAGCAAAGTTTGTTTAAACATACACAATATACCACAATCACTTCAACACGCTCACACGTACATATATACACACACACGTACACCCACACGTACATAAACTCATACACACACACACACACCCTTCTGTGCACACAATTACTTCGCAAAGACACATAGCTACTCATATAATGACACGCTCTAGTCAACACACAATGTCATGCGCACACACACATACGCAAAAATCACACATAACTCACAAAGACACACGCAACCGTTCATCTACGTCATACGCATAACAAAAACGGGTTCTTATACATACACATGCACACAATACCCCGCAGCTACAGACAAATGTATTATACATAAGAATGTGTCAATCAGTGTGAACCAGTAATGAGTTTATGTGTCTGCATATGATTGTATGTTTTGGTGTGTACGTGTATGTGTGTGTTTCTATGATCATGCCTGCGTGTATTATGTGTGTATTTAAGTGAAGTGGTTTATGGTGAAAGCATTCCGTGACACTCCCCACCAAAACAAGGACCAACTCATCACTGCAGTCTGCAAAATTCTCAAATATCCAAAGCAATTTAATTTAACGCTTTGTGAAATATTTTGTAATGTAAACTCATTCCTAGCGAAATCCATTTACATCTCTAACTTAGATAGATACGATATGTCTACACGCGCAAACAGACACAGGCACACAGGGACACACACACATACACACACACACACACACACAAACGTATAGACCAACACACAAACACATAGTCACATACCAACACTCATACACATACACACACAATGATAGACTGTCAAAGAAATATATGTCTATCTGCGTGTAGGTTCATAACCGCATACACAGAAAAAGAGGAGGGTAGTTGTAGAGAAATGAATGGTAGAAAGATAGAAAAGAGAAGAGAACATTTAAAGCACAAAAGACTCAGTATCATAGACACAAAAACAAAATGAAATAAAAATGACTTGAAAAGAGAATATAAAGACAACGGAACATCCTGGTATATCACACGCCCTCCAACATTACGTTATTTATCGCCCCACCGTCATCACCGGCACCACCATCACCACCACATGCATAGCCACACACTTCTCTGAAAAATGTAAATATATATATGAAAAAGATTGACTGTAGAGTTATATTGAAACACTATTGACAAACTAGACTATTGATCTATGCAAACGCACACAGACACAGACACAAACATATATATATAGTTTGTGGCACGCACATATACACGCAGTTCTATGTATTATATGTATATATGTGTGCGCATGTATGTGTATGCGGGTGCGTGTGTGTGTATATATCTGTATTGGAGCGCATACGTGTATATATATATATATATATATATATATATATATATATATATATATATATATATATATATATATATATATATATATATATATATATATATATATATATATATATATATATATATATATATATATATATATATATATATATATATATATATATATATATATATAATATACACATACACATATATAGGCGCAGACGTGGCTGTGTGGTAAGAACCTTGCTTCCCAACCACATTGTTCCAGGTTCAGTCCCACTGCGTGGAACCTTAACCTTGGACATGTTTCTTCTACTATTGCCACGGGCCGACTGACCAAAGACTTCCGAGTGGATTCGGTAGATGGAAACTGAAAGAAGCCCGTCGTATATATATATATATATATATATATATATATATATATATTTATATATATATATATATATACATATACATATATGTATGTATATATTTATGTGTATTTTAGTGTCTTTGTTTGTCCCTCACCATCACTTGACAACCAATGTTTATGACCCCGTAACTTAGCAGTTGGGCAAAAGACCGATAGAATAAGTACCAGACTTGCAAAGAATAAATCCTGGGGTCGATTTCTTTGACTAAAAGGCAGTGCTCCACCTCGGCCGCTGTCGAATGACTGACACTCGTAAAAGAATAAAAGAATATTCATTTTACGTTGTCTGTTCTAATTCATAGGCAACCATTTCGTGGTTGATTACGAGCTGGAGGAATGCTCAATAATCGTATATGCGTCTAGCCGTCCATTATTTTTTGTACTCTTTGCACAAGGCCCGAAATTTTTGGGGGAAGGGGCCAGTCGATTAGATCGACCCCAGTACGCAACTGATACTTAATTTATCGACCCCGAAAAGATGAAAGGCAAAGTTGACCTCGGTGGAATTTTACCGTACATTTTTAATCATCCCGTTACGAGGTCAGCCTTAATAATATGCAAACACAACGCACGTTATGAAACTGCGGTGTCTTTGAAAATCTAAACCTAACGTTTTTTTTCCCCAGTCATTTCTATGATCACTAACTTCCAAGTTAACATGGAAATTCAAAGGGAAAATAGGATTAGCAATACAGAATTCTATGTTACAGCAAGAGTTTCAAGAAACCAACCCTTTCTTCATGCGAAGGATGTTGCCGCATAGGTGTCTGTGTCGGGTTGTGCATGTGTGTATCTATGTGCACATATGTTCATTTATTTATGTGTGTGTGTGTGTGTATGTGTTTGTGAGCGTGTTAGCGGCTTCAAGCGCATTGATGCAAGTCATGCAATTTATATATATAACGTAGAAAAATGAATGCATGTAACAGATCAGATTTTAATATGAAACCCTTCGCTTGTATGAGAGACAGCTGGAAAACGGGTTTGAAGAAGCATATACTGCAGCTTATTTCAATTATAGGGGTTTGATTTTTTTAATTGCATGCTGGGACTTAATTACCAGGGGGCATCTCTCTCTCGCTCTCTCTCATTATATATATATATATATATATATATATATATATATATATATATATATATATATATATATATATATATATATATATGTGTGTGTGTGTATATATGTATATATATAGGTAGACAGGCACGCACACACACACACACGCACACACGCACACACATACACACATACACACACACACACACACACACACACACACACGCATATATATATATATATATATATATACGATGCGCTTTCACATAGTTTGTGTCGACAATATTCAGTCAGAATGTATTTGTCGGTCCAAGGATGTATTAGAAAATACTTGCCGAATGTACCGAGCACATAGACTGAAACCGAAACCACGTTGTTCTTAAGCAAGTTTCTTAAGCACAGTCACACCTGCCCTTATCTGTGTGTGCGTGTATGTATGTATGTAGTTACAAATAAATGCGCTTACATTTACGTACATAACGTATCTACATACATAACACACGCATTCATGACATCTATAGATATACAGCCATTATAACGTACATATACACACACATTCAATCGTACATATTTGCACACATACACACAAACAAACAAGTACGAACACAAATACACACACAATCTAAGAAGCAAACAAGTAAACAAGCAGAGAATTACACAGACAAGCATTTATTTTGACTGTTCCAGAACAACCATCTGGAAGAACTTATTCCTGGAGTAGAGCAGACACTAGTTTAATCAAGTCAATAACAAGAGAAATGGACCTTAGGATATAAGGCAGATGAACATATGCAAACCATTGGATAGTGAACCTTGAGGGAAATACTCTAGATCGACGTTGGTCGCGGCGGTTTATAAGAAAGTTAAATCTGAAAGCAATATTCTGTGGTGTTAAGACTATTGGCGAAATCATGGTTGTTAATTATAGTCAGGTCTGCTACATTGTTTTTGTGAAAAAGCTCGGTACGAACGAATTACCTAATGAAAAAATAGGGGTGATGTATCAGTGTATTTATATGGGCAGAGAACGAGACAGAGAATGGCACTAGGGGGAAGAGAGAGGGAGAGAGAGAGAGAGAGAGAGAGAGAGAGAGATAGAGAGAGGGGGAGTTGGAGAGTGAGAAGGTGAGAGAGAGAAAGAGACAGAAAGAGAGAGGGAGAAAGAGGGGGTAGGGAACTGAGAAAAAGCGAGAGAGAGAAAAAGAGAGAGAGACAGAGAGAAAGAGTGAGAGATAGAAAGGGTGAGAGAGAGAAAGTGAGAAGGGGAGAGATGTGTTAGGGGAGAGAGAATGGGTAGGGGAGAGAGAACAATTGAGAGATAGAGAGAGAGAAAAAAGAGAAAGAGAGAGAGAAGGAGAGAGAGAGTTAGAGAGTGAGAAGGTAAGATAGAGAAAGAGGCAGAAAGAGAGAAGGGGAGAGAGGTGTAGGGAGAGAGAGGTGTAGGGAGAGAGAGGTGTAGGGAGAGAGAGGTGTCGGGAGAGAGAGGTGTCGAGAAAGAGAGAAAGAGAGAGACAGAGAGGGAAAGTGAGAAAGAGAGAGGGAAAGTGACAGAGAAAGAGAGGGTTAGGGGGAGATACGGGGTGGGGAGAGAGAAGGTGAGAGAGAGGGAAAGAGAGAGAGAGAAGGAGAGAGAGAAGGAGAAAGAGAGAGAGAAGGAGAAAGAGAGAGAGAAGGAGAAAGAGAGAGAGAAGGAGAAAGAGAGAGAGAAACTAAAGCAGAATTTTATGATTCTCTTAAAAGAAAAATGACAGCCAGAAAATTTGAGAGTTGGGAAACATTAGATCGACCTCGGGACACAAATGTTACTTATTTTTCAACCCCGAAAAGATTAAAGGTGAAGTCAACATCGGTGGAATTTGAACTCATTACATAAGAATCGACGAAATGCCGGCAAGCATTTTGCCTGGCATACTAACGATTCTTTCTGTTTTTCAAAGAATATAGATTTCATCTTGGAGCGCCAATAGTATTGCTGTAGTTATTAGTTATACTACAGCTATTAATAGAATCACCGATGATGATGATAATGATGATGACGACGACGATGACAATCGTAGTGGTGGTGGTGGTGCAGGCAAAACTGATGATGAAGATATTGGCTTCATGTGTATCTGGGGGCGCTCCTCTAACTGAAAATCCGGGTTATCAGGTGTCACTATCCTGTTTGTAGATGGAATTTATCCAGTGCAGGAGTGTAGTTGAATGATTGCAGGCGAAAGTTTCTTGCACGCAAACAAAGGAATGGAGTTTTCTGTCTTGAGTTCAGGGAGTTGTACATGCTTTCGTATAAGAAATAGCATACAGAAACATACACAAAATATTTAAAAAGAAAAGCTTCGTAAATATTAATTTTGGTAATGATGTTTTTATCAGTTATAACTTAGTTCCCCATGATCATCGTTGCCAACTGCAATACGTGACAATAATTTAACACTTAGTACTGAATATAACATCGATAAATCTAGATAAGCTCATCGATTTCAAAGCCTTATTTTCCCAAACATAAAATAGTCATAATGAAATGCATACGTACACACACACTCACATATGCATTCGTACGAAAATACATACATACATACATACATACATACATACATAATTGTGTGTGTGTGTGTTTCTCTAAATAGAGATTAGTAATTTCTTGTCAGTCGATCACAATTTTATTTTTTATTAATACTCTCCCTGGAAATTCAATACCATGTTTTAGATTCATAGATCAGTTTTGGTAGAAATTGTCTATAAATTACTTCAGATATATATAAAGAATTTAGATTGCTAATGAAGGCCTGTAAACTATTTTTCTAACTTGAATTCAGATTTCGGAGCAAATTCTTACACCAAACACGCAGCATCTACATGAAAGACTCCTTGTCAATTTCGTCATGTCCCTGTGTAATTTTTCTCGCAACTAAATCAAAATATTAAATAATGGGGGTAGAAAATGATATCAATCAATTAACATCAATTTAAACCAGTGGTCTAGCATATTTAAAAAGATCCGACCTATATCTACCCTCATTATTTAATGTAATACGTATATATTAGACTGCGGATATGCTCGAGCACCGCCCTGAGCAATTTGCTTTAGTTGAATGAATCAATCCCAGAATTTAAATTTTGTTAAGCCTAGTACTTATTTACACACCAACAACGGATTTTCCTTGAAACAGCTG